>NC_025694.1:2394684-2400360 GCF_000633955.1 Camelina sativa
TGGTGAAATGATTAATGGCGGCCGCACTTCTCCTTCTGCAAATTACACAGAAGCTTACAGATGAAGAAGGAGATGAAGTGATGTAGAACAGAAACCGAATAACCGATCGGTTATAGCCCGCCGAACCGAACCGAATCACTAACCGAAATCCCAAAATTATTTTGCCGATCGGTTTATTTCTGTTCACAAAATCGGCGCCGATAACCGAAAATCTCGGTTTTCTCAGTTCGGTTTGCTCGGTTCTTGCCGAACGCCCAGGCCTAGAAATTTAGGTGAAAATAAGCAAATATCAAACTAATGGGCAGTTGTATAAATATTTTAATTGACGATTTGCAAATATGGTCTAAAAAGCAAATATCGAATTGTTTTATGGAAATATCTTTAATGAGATGAAGATTTTGGGGAGTAAGTGTGTAAATACCTAAACTTTAACAATAAACGCTTTTTCGTCCGCCTCCAGCTCCCAAAGGCCAAAGGGGCGAATCTTCTTCTTCTTCCCTTTCGATCAAATCCTTTTCTCAGATTCAAACCCAAAATTCGCAGAGCAAAAATGTCTCGCCGATCGCTAACTCTACTCAAGAATCTCGCCAGAAACGCGAATGGATCGGGTATCCAGACCCGATCGGTGACTTACATGCCTAGACCCGGTGACGGAGCACCACGCGCAGTGACGCTGATTCCTGGAGATGGAATCGGTCCTCTGGTGACGAACGCGGTGGAGCAGGTGATGGAAGCGATGCACGCTCCGATCTTCTTCGAGAAGTACGATGTTCACGGAGAAATGAGCCGTATGCCGCCGGAAGTGATGGAGTCGATCAGGAAGAATAAGGTTTGTTTGAAAGGTGGGCTTAAGACTCCTGTCGGTGGTGGTGTGAGTTCGCTTAACGTGCAGCTTAGGAAAGAGCTTGACCTCTTTGCTTCTCTGGTCAACTGTTTCAATTTGCCTGGTTTGCCTACTCGCCATGAAAATGTTGATATCGTTGTCATCAGAGAGAACACTGAAGGTGAGTATGCGGGGCTTGAGCACGAGGTTGTTCCTGGTGTCGTTGAGAGCCTTAAGGTGAGAATTCCGACTCTTCGTTTAGTCTTCTTTTAAATTATGGCCTTATGAATATGAATTTTGTGGAATCTGTGCTTAGAGATTAGCGTTTTAGGTTAACTTTTGTATAAGATTAGATTGATCTGACATGTTGGATTTCAGTTGCCATCTAGTTGGAAACTTAAAACAATGATGGATGAACATTTTATGCCTAATTCGATGATTGTGGACTAGCTAGCAATGATTATTCCTATTTCTTGGTTACTTATGATATTGTTGAACATGATTAGTGTGGTTTTACATAAGTTAGTTGCTTATCACTATTCTGTTGAGTATACTTTTTTGTGTATATTTGCAGATGCATGTTGCTTATTATCTTTGTTTGCAAATGGTCTTTTTATACTATGTGTGATTGTTCTGATCCTATTCTTCTGCTAGGTGATCACGAAGTTCTGTTCTGAGCGTATTGCAAAGTATGCTTTTGAGTATGCGTACCTCAACAACAGGAAGAAAGTTACAGCGGTGCATAAGGCTAACATCATGAAACTTGCGGATGGTTTGTTCTTGGAATCTTGTCGGGAGGTTGCTAAAAAATATCCGAGCATCACCTACAATGAAATCATTGTTGATAACTGCTGTATGCAACTTGTAGCGAAACCAGAGCAATTCGATGTCATGGTATGTTTCGGAGTTCTATACAATATGAATTTTCCCAGCTATCCATTGGCTCTCATTCTTGGATGTTTTACTCTCATTCTCAATACCAGTCATCTCTCTTCCTAGTTTGGTATCTCTGTAGTTTACCTGTTTTACGGTCTTATTATCTTATTGGTATGAGACTGATGTTGTGTTCCCATATACTAGTTAATTGCCCCATTTGCATATTGGAATGTGACTGGTACTGTATTGCCACATTCTAATTTATCTACTCTCGTCATTTGCAAATCACGCTTTCAGGGAATATTTTAAAGTGTACTTTGGTGGCCTTTTCTATTTATTATTACTACTTTGCTCTGCTGAAAATAAGTTGAGGACAAAGCTACATGTATCTAGCTCGGAATTCTCAGTTATTAAACAACCTGTTTTGTCGTTTATGGTTCCTTTGCTTTGCTAGTATAGCTACCTTCGCTTCTAGCTCTTTGTTTTGGATAAGATCCAACTTAGCATGAATATACAAGTGCTAAATGCTGAGCTCAACTTCGACTCGCATTAACTATTGTTCCTTAGGGCAGTAGTTTTGACTGTTGCTATTAACCTTATCTTGCTATGTTCTCTCTCATTACTGTATGTACTAGTTTCCTTTGGCTTTTTTTTCTTTCCCTTTTATAACGGTAATTTATAAAATGTTTTGCAGGTAACACCCAATCTCTATGGGAATTTAGTTGCAAACACTGCTGCTGGTATTGCTGGAGGCACAGGAGTCATGCCTGGAGGTAAAAACATCCTGTATTGATAATCTCATACGCCTTTCGAGCTATATACATTTACTGGATAAGGAATGATTCTAATCTGCGACATTAAATACAAAAACAGGAAATGTTGGGGCAGACCATGCAGTATTTGAGCAAGGTGCGTCAGCAGGAAATGTTGGGAAAGACAAGATAGTATTGGAAAACAAAGCAAACCCAGTGGCATTGCTTCTCTCATCAGCGATGATGCTTAGACACCTTCAGTTCCCGTCATTTGCTGACCGGCTTGAAACAGCAGTGAAAAAGGTCATCGCTGAAGGAAAGTGCAGGACGAAAGATCTTGGTGGAACAAGCACGACTCAACAGGTAGTTGATGCGGTCATTGCAAAACTAGACTGACTTTGACAAATTACGTGTTCCCTGTCTGCATAAATTCATCAAATTCCTGCTACAGATTTTGTGTGTTTGCCAAAATATGGGGTATGATCCAATCCTAAGCACACCACCGGTTATTTGGTTTTGTACCTCGAGTTTTCTATTCTTTAGCCGTCGAAAATTTCGATAAGAAAAGAAACAAAAACATGTTCTAAATAATTCATGTTGCTACGTTTGTTTGTTGGCGGCTTTTGTCATTTCATAGTTTCTAAACCCCTGTTCGCGGAATATGCAAACTTTTTTATTGATCAGTAAATTCAGCCAGACACATATTTAGAGGGGTTAAAACAAGAATTTCTATTTTTAATGGGGTAAAAATGCAAAATTTAGAGGGTCAAAATGAAGTTTTATTTAATTGATGGGGTCTAACTGCAAACGTTTTAAAGGGTCAAAATGAAAATTTGTTTAAATGAGGCCAAAATGCAAAATTTAAAGGGGTCCAAATAAAAATTTATAAATTTAATGGGGGGCAAAATACAAAATTTTGGGGGGTCATTTTGTTATTTAAATTTAAGTTGATTCAAATGGCGCATCAGTTCACATTAATCTTAATCACAAAACTCTATTCAATCGGAAATTCT
Organism: Camelina sativa; assembly: GCF_000633955.1. Lineage (NCBI taxonomy): Eukaryota > Viridiplantae > Streptophyta > Magnoliopsida > Brassicales > Brassicaceae > Camelina > Camelina sativa. The sequence goes on from NC_025694.1 coordinate 2,398,149, forward strand.
GTCAGTTTACAAGAAAACCATTTCAATTTCATTTCCATTTTTAACAAGAGTTAAGCTAGCAATTTTGGTAGCCACGTACGGGTTGATGCATGACCCTGTCTAGTTGATTTTTTTCTCTCTCTTTGTGTGTGTTGTGGATATGGTTTTTATTATTGTATTAGTGATAGAAAAAATGTATTCTTAATTTATTATGGTTGATATCGTTCCTACTATTCTCAATTTATTGTAACTCGAGGTTGAGGTCTTGCTTGCATGTATTACACATTTACACGCGATACTCTGAAACTAACATTTCTATATTAAATTTGTAAAATCAAAGGTTAGTTTGGGTGGTGATAAGAGAGAGAGCAAAATTTTGGAAGGTAAACCAGAAATAGAAGTCGTCGCCAAAATGTGGAGGAGTACTGTCGGTTCTCTCCATCGTCGTGGAAAGCTTTTTGTTGCCGTGTTCCTTAATCTCGAGAAAAAGCTAGGTTTCGATGGTCTAGGTCTGAACTGGAACACTTCTCTCATCTTTGTGGGCGGAATGGGTCACGCCGTCACCGGTATACGAGGTTTTCGGTCTCTGACCCCTTAGGAGGAAGAGCTTACTTGGTTTAGGATTTTTGAGCTCTTTGTAGTTAGGGTTGTTGATCTACATTTGTTGAGGGGTTGCAGGGAGCCAGATTTTGTGTACTTAAAAATATTGATAGTACACAAAATATTCAAATATAAACAAAGATAGATGTTTGTAGTCGCATGTGTTGCTTGTACATGGTATGTACATACCAAAAGATGGCATAGAACAAATATACAAACGCACGGAACTAACCTGATTTTTCAAAAACGAGTAGACACCTTTTATCACCATTTCTTCATGTTGTTAGGTGGGTGTATCATCATCACATTTGTGTTAAAATACATAGACTTCAAAATTTACGAAAAAAATCGATGCAATTGAGAATTATTTTAACACAAAAACAAAAAAAACATAGTGTGGCATAAGGTGGTTACCTTATTGGTATAGTACAAAAGTCATTGTATACTAGTCTTTTCTTTTCTTATTAAACCATATACTTTTTTTAATCTTAATTTAATATTAGTTTTTTAATCTTAATTTAATCGTTGACGTTGTTATGTCAAAATTTATATTCTAATATGACACTAATATTCTATACTATGTGAATTGTAAAAATATCAAAAGAACAAAAAAATTATTGTTTTTTGGCTGTTTTAATGGAAATTTGTGTTACTTTATAGACTTTAAATCCTTCTGAAAATTATGAAATTAATTAATTACCTGCCGTAAATGATAGTAATACAAAGGAAGGAAGAGTAAATATTAAATATATTGTGTTTGTTGTTCGAATTATCGGAAATATCTGACGGTTTTACTTAATGGTTCACCATTGCTTAGTGTACCATGTCAGGTTCGAAATGAAGTTTAGAGGGTCAAAATGAAGTTTAGAGGGTCAAAATGAAGTTTTATTTAATTGATGGGGTCAAACTGCAAACGTTTTAAAGGGTCAAAATGAAAATTTGTTTAAATAAGGCCAAAATGCAAAATTTAAAAAGGTCAAAATGAACATTTTAAATTTAATGGTGGCAAAATACAAAATTTTGGGAGGTCATTTTGTTATTTAAATTTAAGTTGATTCAAATGGCGCATCACCTATCCATTGGCTATTTGTCATTTTGTTATTTAAATTTTAGAAACATATAATCTATAGCGTACATAATATTAATTTTGTGTATAACAAGTTATATCAGCTCATATTTCTCTAAAATGTAAAAATAAAGTCTTAATTAATAAAATACTTAATGTAAATTCTCTATAAATTAATATTATTATAAATGAATAAAATATCATCCCCATATTATTAATATAATTAATAGAGGGTTTTGATGTACAAAGACTAGTTTTGATTAAAAGATGTTATGATCATATACAGATCTTCACAACATTTTGTAATCTAACATATATAGCAATTTATGATCCTCATTTTCTTACAATAAGTTTATCTGCCCTTTAGTTTAGATAGACCCAATTAAAATTTTGTACCGTTGATTCCCAAAAAAAATCTCAGAGCCAACTTGGTCTTTCCGGACGCGGTGATCGGAGAGAAAAATATTCAAATATCAACAAGGATGTTTGTTCTTGTATATGTTGCTGCTTGTACATGACCAAATTGGAATATGACCAAGCAGGTATGTTTTTTTTTTTTTTTTTTTT
>NC_025694.1:2400676-2403230 GCF_000633955.1 Camelina sativa
TTTTTTTTTTTTTTTTTTTTTTGGCACAAAGTATGTTCTTTTAGTCCTCACATAGAGTATTTTGTTATTTAAGACTTTCTTTGTCTCAAGTATTAATTAATACTAATATCTAAAATAATTTGCTTTTAAGTTATTTTAATAAATAATATATCTTCAGCAACATTAGTAATCAAACATAGCAATTTAAGATTTGCCATGGTGGCGGGTGAAGATGATTAAATGCTTTCACATACAAAAACTTAAAATGTGACTGAAGAAGTGGAGAACAAATATTCATATCCAAGGCAATTAATTTATTTAGTTCAGTAACCAATTAAGAAAGATAAGATTATTATATGTATGATTTAGTGGAAAATGAAGTCTATTACTATACACATTGTTTTAAATTAACCCTCGTAGTTAAAATAATAATCAAATCCAGTTTTAGTTTTCGACAAAATCATCATTACGAGAGAATCAAGAAAACAAAATAAATAATGACGAATGGGCTTCGGCAACAGGCCCATCAGTATAAATGGGCCCAACTAAAAATTAAGGGTGGGACTGTTAAGGATTGAGACGCCTAAAGAAAGGCTTGAGCTACTCAGGAAAGAAGTTGAAAAAATGAAGCGAGACAGGAGGTAAGTAGAAAAGCAAAGCACTTTGGAGGGTTTGAATTTTGACAGAATCGAAAATCGTCAAAGAGCCCCCCTAGAAGTTTAGAACGAGCCCAAAGGAGGAGAATTCCTCCCTTTGCTCTTTTAGTTATTTGGTATTGATTTNTTTTTTTTTTTTTTTTTTGAATCGATGGTTCGTTCTTTCAGGGTGCGATTGGCCGATTCGTCGTCAAGTGGGGAAATAAATTTTACCATCAAGTCGAGGGGAAAAAGTATACTGCTCTCGCAACACTTTTCGTCGGATTTGGTTACGGCGACATTAAGGCTGGGACTGTTAAGGATTGGCTCGAACAAGAAAAGCTTGAGCTATTCAGGAAAGAAGTTGAAAGAATGAAGCTCGAGTATGAAGCTGAAGCGAGACAGAAGGTAAGTAGAAAAGCAAAGTGTTGATGTGATTAGAGATTACTTAGGTCGATATGTTGCAATGATTGTTAGATTTTAGCCTCTAATAAGACTCTTTTAGGACACCAAATACTGTCGTTTACTACGTTGTGACTTGTGAGATTTGATTGATTGATTTTGAAGGGTTAAGTTCTGATCAGATCAGCAGTTTTGATGTTATTGTTTTCTGCCAAGTGAAGTGCTTTTCTCTCTAACCATCACGACGACTGAGAGAGTAGAGATATCTTTGTTTTTTCTTCTTCTTTTAAATGGTTTTTGGTTGGTCTTGTGTCTCAGGTGAGGAGTTTGGAAGCTGCCAATGCTAATCAGTAGAATTCGGGGAAGAATATGCAACCAGCCAGCCGCACATTCCTGTCTTTTGTGTTTTTCTCTTGTTGTTTGCATTTTGGTATTTTCTATGTTCAAGTCACATACACTTAAATTGCCATTTTATATGATGTCCACTGTTATTTTTGGGAGTCAGCCATGATGTTTAAGCTCTCTTAATTCAACTTAAATTTTGGTATGCCACTTTCGCGTCTACTATTTAGTTGTCTTCTGTTTACTCTTCTAGGCGCCTGTTTGTACTGTATTATAGATTTTTCTTTCTACAGTGTATTTATAACCTCTAGTACTTATAGCTCGATTTCAGTCTCTTGCAAGGGACATTTATACCGTCCGCAATCTCAAACGACTGCTCCATCGATTGTCCCATTTGAGAGCGGCGTGCGTGACTCCCCCGCCGTGGTTGACAAGACATTTTACTACTGACGAATCCTAAGACAGAATGGTTCTGTCTATTCGACGGCTTGCCAAATGGCTCGCCCTTGTTCGTAAAAGAAGCCGAACTACGAAGGTCGACCAGGGCTTATGGTGTGTGGCTAGATGCTCAACGGAAACTTATATACTCTCTGCTCCAAGGAGCTTCCCACCAATGTCCAAAACTGGCCAACGCGCCTCCTGAACAATATCGCTTCCTCCATCAGTCCAACATGGTAAGAATCTACGTTAGACGGAACTTCACCGGATTACACCAAACCCACATACTAGTCCAAAATAAAAGTAACATTGGATTAGACTGAATTGCTCCGCTCATGGCCTAGACTTACGCTCCTCCTTCAGTGCCTGCATTATTGCCTGCAACATAACCAAAGTTATGGTGATTTTCTTTTTCCATACTAGAAAAATAAAATTGAAATGAAAGCTAATTCTTAAAAGTAGAGAAAAAACAGAAAATAAATTGGGAATCAAACTTTTTTACTTACTTTACGATAGCGTTCAGATGTATCATACAGCTCCTTTGAAAGCTTGACGTGCTCGTTTTGCATTCTGTCTACTTTGTGCCAATGCTCTCTTCTCTTGTAAACATCTGTGAGAGTAATCAATTTGATTTTGGTAAAAATATACTAGTTAACAACAACAACAACAATAATAAACAAAAATTTCACTATTGGGATTTGAAACTGAGAACAATAATTAAAAAAAAAAAAAAAAAAAAAAAAAAAAAAAAAAAAAAA
>NC_025694.1:2403666-2435251 GCF_000633955.1 Camelina sativa
AAAAAAAAAAAAAAAAAAAAAAAAAAAAGAAAAAAAGAAAACACCATACATACTTACTTTTGAAACCATGGGTAAAATATCCACCACGAAATAGTCCATAAAGAACCAAGCAGTCCTGCTCCTTCCACCCATTATTGACGCTTGAGGACAGGGGGGAAGAGGCGATGGTCGAATACGCTCTTCCACAAAACTACAGATTTCGATTCAAACAATATTAATAATTTTTTTTTAAAAAACAACGAAATTGTTAAGGGAATCCAATCCGGAAGAAACGAAAGAGGAATAATTTTTGCTCACCTTTGCGAGAATCGTTTGCGTGTGCTTCATCATCTTGCTCTCCTGCGTCGGTCTGATGTACAAAATTCCTTTAGGGTTTCTGCTTTCCCAATCTTCTTCTTTCAACCAAATTCTTCCTTCTTCTTTTTTTTTTTTTCTCAGCTCACGAGTTGTTAAAAAAAACAGGCCCATTAGTTTAAACAGGCCCAAATTGTTGTTTTTTTTTTTTTTCTTTTTCTTTTTGAACTTTACGTTGCGTCGCGTGGTTAAAAAAATTGTTTGACTCGGGGGGAGTTTTCTATTTTTTACCAATCTAAGGGCAACCCCAATGGGTATATTTTAGAGCCTCTTAAATTGTTTATTAATATATTTTGTAGTTTGAGTAGATTAAAAATTTTGTGATTGTTAATTAAAAGTTTATCTTAATGGTGGGTTTTTAGTATGAGTCTCTTAATTTTTTTTTTAAATAAAAAATTAAATTAGAATATGAAATTATTGCATTTGAGATATATGTTTATAAAATTATTGCATTTCATAAAATTTTAAACATATGAAACATTAAAACATAATAAAAGAGAAGTACAATTCATAAAAAGAGGAAATGCTTAATGGTATTCTCCAAATTTTGCCCAAATATTCTCAACCAAATCATCTTGCAACTGTTTATGTTTATCTCGATCACGAACACTCAAACGAATGTTCATCATAGTGGAGACACATGAAGGCCTGGTTGTTGGTACGGTGAAGTCCACTTCTGAAGTTCGGTTGGACTCCATGTGTGTGAATTCGGATGGATCACACAAAGTGTATCCATCTCGTTCGTCTTCTACGATCATATTGTGCAGTATGATACACGCTAGCATTAGATTTCCAATTTTATTCTTATCCCAAAGAAGAGCCGGATTTTTGACTATGGCAAATCGAGCCTGCAAAACTCCAAAAGCACGCTCGACATCTTTACGTGCAGCTTCTTGATGTGTAGCAAAGAAAGAGTCTTTTGGAGTTTGCGGTAGTGGAATAGATTGGATAAAAGTATACCATTTTGGATAAATACCATCTGTGAGATAGTAAGCGAACTTGTACTGGTGTCCGTTGACACTGTATTTAACTTTCGGAGCTCGACCGTTTAAAACATCATCAAAAACGGGAGAACGATCAAGAATATTTATATCATTTAATTTACCTGGAGGTCCGAATAAAAGAACATAATACAAGACTTCACGATTACATAAGACCGAGTACATGCTAACCATTAAAGTCACAACCATCAAAGAAACCGATTACAAGGAAGTGATTCAAACAACTATTTAAACACCAAACCGATTCAAACTGATGACAACATGTCACCAATAAGCTTGTTCTTTAAAGCTTTTTCTGATTCAGTAAGTGAATCATTTTTTGAAATGAGATTTTCAACCAGCACATGCTTACTATGCTTCTCTTTCATTACAAACTCCATCTCTTTCAAAGCAAAATCCTTTTGCTTCATCTCATACATTCTCGCAACCTCTTGCATCTGAAACTCCAACCAAGCTTTCGGATCAGCCTCAACATCCGCTTGTGAGTTGCTGTTCTTCTTGGCCTTTCTCTTTGCAGCCTTAATACCAGGAGGACGAGTCATCATTGGATCAGCCTCAACATCCACCGGTTGGGAACTTGAAGGATCTATAGAACCACCCACCCGTGTCCTTTTCACCCCAGTCCCTTTAGAAGATGTGGACAAGCACCACTTTTGATTATATCTAAGCTCTCGCCAAGCATGCTCAAACATGAATTTCTTTTTGTGATCATTGAAGTAGATCTGGTTTGCTAGCTTCATAACGTCATCTTCGTTCTGCCCACTTGTTTTCTCCCTTGTCGCAGCCTCATAGCAACCTACAAACTTGCACACATTCTCGTTGATCTTACCCCACCGCTGCTTACAATGACTGGACTCTCTCTTTGGTCGGCCTACAGCATTCGGACAATCTGCAACGTAATCCGCTATCATTCCCCAGAAGGCTCCACGTCTTTGCTCGTTTGAAGTTATAGCATCCTTGCTCGTGTTCAGCCATGAGCTGACAAGCATCAGATCATCTGCTGGTAACCATGTATGCCTTGCTCTGCGGTTACCAACAGGGGATACAGCTGCAGGTGGGGCATCAGAACATTGACTCTCATATGGAGAGTCAACAAGCATGTGGGTTTCATGCTGACTTTGTAGCAAGTCGAAGAAGCCAGGAGACTGACCAAAGGGATTCATGGAGTTGTCTGAATCCATAGCCTACTTATTCGTGTGTGATTGTGTGTGATTTGTGATAAAGGCTTAATGTTGTGTGTTTTGTGTTTTACTATTAAGTGAACCTTTTATTTATACAAAGTTCACCATTAGTTTACTTTCAAATTTAAGTTTTTACCTAAACTACAACAACCACACATTTATCACATTAAAACAACCAACAACCCCTACACCATCAATGACTGACTCAAGAAGTACATAATAATCAATGACTGACTCGACTCATATCTAAACTAACACCAAATTAATTAAGAAAGAAGAGAATCATATATTACCTTCCTTCATGGCGGAACAGGTAGCAGTCTCGATCACAGTCCATCAATGCAAGTTGGTCCAATTCAAACTCCATCTTACCATTTTGTTTCGAGAATCGATGAGAAAGCTGAAACGAGAAAATACAAAAGGACACATATCTTACCATCAGTTACCATGAAAAATCAAAGTAAAAATATTAAGCAAGTTCATAATTCGATAATATACCTGACCATAGGCGATGCAACATTGGCATTTTGATGACAAAAGCAATTAGATCGTGGAACCTCAGTCTTGGAACTAGACTCATCAACAATGTCATCATGCAAAGGTGGATCTGCGGTTTCTTTGATGTGTCTTACCGGAGGACCACTCTCATTGCTCAGGGATTTGATTAACTGCCGCTTGAATGTCTCCAACTAAAAAAAAGTAGAAGAAACATTAGCTCCCAAAACTAAATGATGTGAAACTCTCTTACAATATACAGAATCAAACATGCATCAGAAAACCAAACAAAATTATCACCTTAGCCAAATCACGAGTGAGTTTTGTTACAGTCATTGCCAGTGAATCTTTCTCCTTAGTCAGGTTCATCTTTAGCAGAAAAAAAGGAAGACAGTTACATTCTATAAGAGTGTGACACCATAATCATTTTTATACTTGACCATATATGTTCATACACTGATATAGATAAGAGCAAATAAATCTCAATATACAAACCACAGCTGAATAATGAGTTACCTGAGATCATTCCAAAGGGTGTTCTCTGAGTGTTCATCACACGTCCTTTACCATCACAACTACTACACTTTTTAACGACAGTACTAGATTTAGCACATGTATACAACAAAGCCATTCAAACTAAAAACCAATAGTAGCAATCGACAACATGAAATCCCTAAATTTATCTCAGAACAAACCCATGAATCGCTAAAATTTCGAACAACCAACCCTAAACCCTAATTTGCAAACAAAATCCAAACAACCCTAATCCGTTGAACTAATCGCGAATTCATTCTATTAAACTGATAAACGTACCTTACGATTCCAATTGCTTCGATCTCATCCGAGTCAATCGACTCCAAACTCAAATCTCAAACGATTCAACCTCGAACTCGATTCTATATCCTCCGAATACCTTCCGCAGTTTCAATCTCCTCTGCTTCGGATCTCCTCCGACCCCAGTCTCCTTTGATTCCATATACTGGTTGATTCAATCTCCTTCTTTTGCAATTTTGGATTTCTCGATCGAGAGAGAAAGAGAGACAGAGCGATGGAAAGAAGAAATATTTGATCGGTTAAAAAAAATTCTTACTTTTATTTTTCTGTTTAGCCAACGAATAAGTGACACGTAAGGTCTCTTATTCTATAAATCAGTCTACTAAACAAGAGAGCTTCTTATTTTGATTTCTTTGATTTATTTTTTTGCTTCTTTTCAACTAAAACTCCTCTTAAATCCCTCCCATTGGGGATGACCTAATAAGTGTGTGTGGCTTTTTGGTGGTTTAAGCTTAGCTAAAGGGACGACCTTCAATGTTGCTTAAACTGATGTCCGTTAAATGTTGCTCCAAACTTGGTGTAGAACAATATCTAATGATGTTTCAAATGTTGCTCCAAAAATTGAAAAATGAATAGTATTCTTTCAAATTTTGAACAACACTATTTACTTAATACATCACATTTTCTAGATCTCTACAACTTAATTCCAGCGTGTATACCTACGATTGAAGCTTTATGTTCTCTTTTAGTTGAATTTTTAAACATTATCCTCTTCTCCTTTTTATTGTTTGCAAAGCACGAGGTCGATATCTTTTTATCAGCCCGTCAATAAGACATTGCTCGGTGAGAGATTCCCCAAATCCATGTAAGTGTCATCTTCTTGAAGCTCATTCTTTAAATTTTGCATTATTCACTTGTAATTTGGTATATCTTTGCTTTTGAGAATCTGATATCTTGGTTGGTGTTAGTTAGAAATGTGTATTTTACTTGAAAAACTTAAAATGCCTAATTAAGGCCTCGATTGGTAACAGCTGTTACTTATGACTGTAAAGACTTTAAGTTTAAAATTTTAATTGTAGAGAATTTGGCTGTAGTTGTTTTGACTGTAGAAACTTTAACTGTTAAAATTTGATTGACAACAAATATTTTTAAAACTGAAACTGTTACTTTTATTATTAAAATATATTAAACTGATGATAATGAAAAGAAAAATAATTATTATTGAAATGAATCTTAAAATAAGGAGAAAAAATAAGAATAATTAATGTGTAAAAATAATTTATATAAAATTTAAATATAAATTTTTAGAGAGCTTTTAAGTATAATGGGGAAAGAAAAAATTAAAATTTTATATTTGTTTAATTTTAAAGTATGGTTTTCACGCTTTAAAAAATCAGGGAAAACAAAGAAGAAAAAAAAAAAGCGACTTCTAAAGCTTTAAAAAAAATAAAAGTCAGAAAGTATGATTATTAAATAAATGGCTGTCAAAGCTTTAGGGGGAGGTATTGGTTTAGGATTTAGAAAGAATTTTAATGACTTTATGTTCTTGCTGATTGTTAGAATCATAGAAAATTGAAAGTTAAAAATAAAGGATTCTAAGAGATTGTTTAGGAAGTTTTTTAAAATCTTGATGATTTGTTTTTTCTAATCTTGTAAAATCTTTCTATTTGATGAAAGAGTTTTCATGACTTTTGTTATGAAGGAAATGATATAAAATCCTAAACCAATAACATAAAATTTGAATTCATTAACAATCCAAGATTCTTTTGTTTTACTTGAATAACATAAAACTTTTAATGACTTTATAAAACTCTTAATCCAATAACACTAGATTTATCAAGATTTTAGATAACTTTTTACAAATCCACAACCAATAACACCAAATTTTTAAAGAATTTTTAAAAGTCTTGATTGAATAACAACATATTTTACCTAACTTTTAAAGTCATTAAAATTCTTTCTAAATCCTAAACCAATACTTCCCCCTTAATTTTTTTTAAAGTCTTAAAAGTCTTGTACCAATCAGAACCTAAACCCCTTTTAATTTATGAATCTGAAAACGTGTTTGATAGTCAACCCACTTTCATAATTGTTACATGAATAGGGTAACTTGAGATTCTCCTTACATAGGATGTAAATATTGTGCAATATTTTTTGAGAAAGTTTAAAAGATTTTACAAGATTAGGAAAAACAAATCAGCAAGATTTAAAAAAACTTCCTAAACAATCACTTAGAATCCTTTATTTTTTTGTTTTCTTTTTTTTTTTCACTGTAATTTATAAACAATTGGAACATTCTTCTTCTTCTTCTAACAATGTTCGTTTTGGTTCTTGAGGTGGTTTGACATCAACTGGGAACCCAAAGAAACTTCAGTACGCTGAAGAGGTACGTACACATAAGGAAATAAAGATAGCATTTTGGGTTTTGTAACATCATCTCTATCTATATACCACTATTCATTCATGATTCTTCTTGTCATGTTTCAGGAGGTCCTTTCCAAAATCCAAGAAATAGATGAGTTGGAGGCAATATTGGATGGGTGATTCGTTTATTATTATTATTACATTGAAACGTACTAATTGTCAGATTTCACTTGTGTCCAAAGCTTTGTCCGTCCTACTTTTGCTCTCATGTTTGTGTAATGTACAAACTCCATGTCTGTTTAATTAATGATTTGATTCAAGTATAAGCATGGTTCATTTTGATAAAACAAGAGACAAAACTAAGGTCACAACAACACAGAAGGTTTTTTTTGTTCTTTAAACGCATACTGATACTATTGCAAACATGGCACATACAAGATCCACAAGATACTGTTACAAACGTAGTTGACCTGTAGTAACAACAATAGCTTCTTGTAAGACTATAATATTCTAGAATTAAGTTTGATATAAAAGATACTAGTATTGTCATATCACGTACCTCCTCATCCCTGTGATGAGCGCATGTAGTTTGGTCCCAAGACGGTGTCTCTGAGTGTCGGCATAAGACAAGACACGGGTTTGAAGAAGCTTGTTGTCAGAGTAGTGTATCCCGGGAACAATAATTGCAGGGCAGAAAGGCAAGTTGCTCATTCTTTGCAAAGAAGTTGTCAATGTTCTTGTTCAACACCATACGCCCAACTGGTTGAAGAGGCAAGATATCCTCAGGCCAGGTCTTGGTCACATCGAGCGGGTCAAAGTCGAACTTGTGTTCATCAGCTGGATCAATGATGTAATGAGCTTTACCAGCTTTGTTGATCAACATTGTATGTGTTTGACACCAGAACCATCCATGTGCCTGTCATCTTGTGGGATAACAATATCATCAAAGAGGAAAGTGAACATGTTCAAGCTTTCAGGGTGGTGAGAGGAGAAGTCAAGGATTCTCCAGTTCTCTTGGATATGAGATTTTGGGGTTTGGATTAACATTAACATGTACAAGAACTTTTTTTACCGTAATGAACAAAAATATTCTCTAAATCTAAGAAGGACGTATAAAGGGGTGACGGGAATGAAAACGATATCATAGAAGAAGTCGAACTGAGAAATCAGAAAACCCTCCAGCCCACCTCTTATTTTTATACCCCAACCTCTATCATGGCCTTTCAGCAGTAAATATACACCACCCATAGACTTGTGTTATAAGAACAGGAACCCAATGCTCTCTATACAGAAGGGAAAAAAAGGTGCTACTAGAGAATCCAACAAGATAAGCAAAAGAGCCATACGAATATATGTAAAGCAACATTTGGGGGCAGTACAAGTGAGGAAGAGGAAGAAGATAGAAATTGCCGGTTGCTCAAGAAGTGGATTCACCATCAAGAATCACCCTGATTCTTTCCTTGTTTGCCTGAAAAACAACATCATCATGAACATGATCAGTAAAACTAATGGTCAATATTATGCACCTATATATATGCACAGGGGAAACTATATTCAAACTTTGTCTTACCTTATGAAATTCGACCAATCTAGCATTTGCGTCTTCTGCACGCTTGATGGCCTCGTCGTACGTTCTGTCTATTTTGTGCCAATACTCTCTTCTCTTGTAAAGATCTGAAAACAACAATCAAATTAGTGATTTGAACTTTGAAGAGACAATTTATCAAAACCCATCCCAACAAAAAAAAATTCAGAAACCATACTGAAAAGAATGTGGCCAGAATATCCAGTAAGAAATGCTTTAAAAAGACCCAAGCCTTTCTGCTCCTTTCACGCATCCTTGACGCTCGAGGACAATCTGGAAGATGCCATGGCTGAAAAGGCTCTTCTAACGTACTACATACATACATATACAGAGGTTTCAATACAAATCACGAATAGCGAAATCGGAGTGATTGTTTCCGATAAAGTACTAAATTTTGGCTTGCTTTTTTACCTTTGCGAAGATCGTTCGATTCATCATACTAAAAAAAATTATTGATATTGTTATACAATATAAATTTATAAGATTGAGAAACTAATTAGTAATTATATCTAATTATCCTAAATTTTTATAAAAAACAAAATAAATCATTCGGTTTTACGGTTTTTAACCAGACCAAACCTAAATCAAATGGTTAATTAAAATAAAAACCAAACGAATTTTTAGATTTAACAATAACCAAACCAATTCGGTTTTTCGGATTTCGCTTTAAAAAAAACCATAATCTATGCCATAGATTAATTCCGTGGCAAGAAATGAAAGCCAATCCACGAGCTGACGTGGCCAAACTCACATCATCTAACTGTCGTCTCTCTCTCTATCTATCTCTGTCTCTTGAACCCTTCTCTTCTCTTCTCTTCCATTAGTGACGATGGCTTCTCTCAGGCTCCCCGCTCAGATTGTTACACGTGGCAGTGGCACTCTCAACCATCATAACTCTTCCGGACCTCTCTCCTGGCGGCGCTCTCTCACACCGGAGAATTCAATCCCGCTCTTCCCATCTTCCTCATCCTCCTCCTCTTCCCTTAACCGGGAACGATCAACGATAGTCCCGGTCACATGCAGTGCTGCGGCGGTTAATCTTTCTCCGGGGACACCTGTCCGACCCACGAGCATCTTGGTGGTTGGAGCTACCGGAACTTTAGGAAGACAAATCGTCCGGCGAGCTTTAGATGAAGGTTATGACGTTAGGTGCTTGGTCCGACCAAGACCAGCTCCCGCCGACTTCCTCCGTGATTGGGGCGCCACCGTCGTCAATGTACGTATTCACATCTTCTCTCCTTAAGTCTTTTAGTTTATGTCCAAGAGAGAAACTAAACCGGAGTTTTGTGTGGTGTAGGCGGATCTTAGTAAACCGGAGACAATTCCGGCGACTTTGGTCGGTGTCCACACTGTTATTGATTGTGCAACTGGACGTCCCGAAGAACCCATCAAGACGGTAAGCTTCTTAATTACCTCTCTCTTTCTTTCTGTTAAAGCTTCAATTTTGATTTGGCCAGGGGATTTTGTAATTCTTGTTGTTAAAGATTTAAGTTTTGATTTGTGAATTTAGCCTAAGCGAGACTTTGACTGGCTTGTTGTGTCTAATACTCTCTCCTTTTAATGCCTTTGCTTTGTACGTTTGAGTGTTGGTTGGATAGATTCAGGGAGGGTGGTGCTTCCAATATGATTGAAATTTAATGTGTGTTCTGTTTAGGTAGATTGGGAAGGTAAAGTTGCTCTGATACAATGTGCAAAGGCAATGGGGATTCAGAAATACGTCTTCTACTCTATCCACAATTGCGATAAGCATCCCGAGGTTCCTCTCATGGAGATTAAGTATTGTACTGAGAAGTTTCTTCAGGAATCCGGTTTAAACCACATCACCATACGGTTATGTGGTTTCATGCAAGTTAGTCTCACTCCCTTTATCTATCTATCTCTTGTGCCTTTTTGAACTTATGCATCTACATGTCCGTGACCGTTGTGGAAATTGAGTAAGTGAGTAATGGCTGGTTGTTGTCTAATCCAGAGTATTCTATACCTATGCAGGGTCTTATTGGTCAATATGCAGTTCCAATTCTTGAGGAAAAATCTGTTTGGGGAACAGATGCACCAACTCGTGTTGCTTACATGGACACACAGGTGAGTAGACAATATAGATGTAATTCATTTCTTTGTGTAAAAGGTCGGTGAAGCACACAAAATGATTTAACATGTTCCTCATGCTATGACAGGATATCGCTAGGCTGACACTTATAGCTTTACGCAATGAGAAAATCAACGGAAAGCTTCTAACTTTTGCTGGCCCTCGTGCATGGACAACCCAAGAAGTAAGCAGGGTTATAGTTACTGGTCTGTTGTATGAAATGGATAGAGAAAATGTTATTGAAGCAGAACCTTTTTTATTACCCTGTTGTCATGTCAGGTGATAACACTATGTGAGAGACTTGCTGGGCAAGATGCAAATGTCACAACCGTTCCAGTTTCTGTATTGAGAGTCACACGCCAGCTAACTCGGTTCTTCCAGTGGACAAATGATG
Organism: Camelina sativa; assembly: GCF_000633955.1. Lineage (NCBI taxonomy): Eukaryota > Viridiplantae > Streptophyta > Magnoliopsida > Brassicales > Brassicaceae > Camelina > Camelina sativa. The sequence continues at coordinate 2,413,901 of NC_025694.1, forward strand.
TCGCGGATAGACTGGCTTTCTCAGAGGTAAAGTTTGGCCTTTATCACCTAACGATGATGGTTGTTCTTTTTGTTTCATTGTAGCTTTTCGGATAAACTGAAATTATTATGCTTCTAACATATCTGTGACACGGACACATTCAGGTTCTCTCGAGTGACACGGTGTTCTCTGCTCCGATGACCGAGACTAATAGCCTACTAGGTGTGGATCAGAAGGACATGGTGACTCTAGAGAAGTACTTGCAGGATTACTTCAGTAACATATTGAAGAAACTTAAGGATCTAAAGGCACAATCCAAGCAATCAGACATCTACTTCTAAAACTGCATTTAAAAAAAAGTGGTGATAAGATTCAACACTATTTTAAAACTGCATTTGCATCCATACTGTGAGCTTCATTGTATCTTATGTTCTTCAATTGGTTATTGTGCTTCTTCTTGTAATTAAAGGGAATTATTGTAATGTAAATGTAGCTTGAGGTGCCCAGAGACATTCTTTGTTACCTTGAGGAGAAACCAACAGGTGAAAAGATAATGAAATTCCTTTTACGAACCATCTCTGTTTTAACCTTTGTTAGAAGCTAAGGGTGTGAGCTTCTTGTTACTATTTTTTCTTTATCTTAAAGTCTTCTTCTAATTTATTGGTTCTTGCTAATGTGAATAAAAAGAGAGAGCTTTTGCCAAATGAATAATAAGAACAAATAAATGCAAGTTCAAATTAGTCTCAATGTAACTTGAGAACTTAGCAAGTGGAACAAGATCATTCACTATCTATGGTTGAAATTTGCTATCACTTTTGTACGAATCCAAAAAAAAAAATGATCCATTGGATATCAACTTCTAATCTAGACCAGCAAATTCACTTTTAAGATCAGAAGTAATAAGTGTTTGCAAAAGGTGTGTTGAGTTGTTAAATCAGTATCTTAAAATCTTTTAGACCTATTATCAATATCTTTTTATAATTTCGTTTTGTAAAAGCAGTTATTCATACATACACACTAAGATAAACAACAAGACATTGGGTCATTGCCTCATATAAAAATCTGATAATTAAGGAAATATAAAGAGAAAAAGAATTGTGGAATCTAATTATAGGGTTAGGTCATTGATCATCATTTAGGTTGTCTTGTCTATGTCTTTTCGTATAATAATATTTTCATTGATTTTATTCCATTGATATAGTACAGTATTAAATAATGAGAGAAGAAACAACAACATGAAACCTCGAAACCACATTCACATTCTGTGTTCTCCCCTAATTGTTTCTGGCCTACCTCGACAGCGACCCCGATCACTTAAACCAAAGATAAACTGTCTAGTTACATTTTATACACATTATTCTCTTCTAATTAATTCCGAAACTCTATATTGTTTATTATATAGTTTAGTTTAGTTATCTATCATGCATTATAAAATCTATACACTGTTCAGAAGTGGATGCCAAATTTTTAGTTCTTCCTGTAGTTAATCATAAGTTCCTAAGTTTTTTTTTACGACATTCATGATTCATATATTATTATCAGTTAAATTCCTAGACAAACGACCTTATCGGTAACTTATTACTCTTATTGACGTTATTTCTTTATTTGATTACCGAAATGTTTATAGATATAGTTCTTCCCTAGTCATCATAAAATCGTGGATGCTAGCTGGATCAGCGGATGCCTGATAAAGTTTTTGTAACCAACTTTTACTATATTATCATTTCTTCCTAAGTTGGATATGAAAATTCATTTGTATCACCAACATGATCTAAACAAATCCGACTTGAGAGTCTTATTAGACTATAGCCCAAAACATTAGAATTCCACGAGAAAGTAAATAAATCAATCAAATATAATTTACCCATACGTTAGGTAAAAAAAAAAAACTAAGTCCATATAAAGTAAAAATACTAGGCATGCATTATTGATTGATATGTCTCACTACACTAATGTCAAATTGCCAAAGGAACGTTTGTTCTGTTTAGAACTTTTTCAGATCTTTTCTTTTGTTTCGCTCTCAACTTGAAAGTCGAACGTAGGAGGCAAAAGAATTTCAATAATAGAGGAGAAAAATAAAAAAATATGTATATATAGACAGATGGAAATATATAAGTGGGCATGATGAGGGAAGTGATCTATATACTCTAGTGGCAGAGAAAAGAAGATAGAAATCCAATGAATGCTCTTCACAATCAGATCAGACCAGTCCTTATTTTTCTTTAATATATAGTTTCTTAATTATCAATTGTTATACATTTAGATATTGTGAGGGAACAGTTGCTTTCTGTTGGATATTCTCTTTTTACATTTTTGACCTATCTTTCACATAAATATTTAATATTTTCCCGTACTTTCTACACCGTAATGTTTATGATTTTATAAAGTGATTACTACCTAAATACCTAAGGAATTTAGAATTTTAAATAGGTTAAATATATATACGTGAAAGATTAGAATTTTAAACACAAAAGCATGCAGGTCGTTCCACACCATAAAAACAAACAATTAAGCAGAGAGTTAAAGCTTTATGAGGAGGAACTCAGGTTCCAAGGAGGAACACAAGAAAGTCAAAGCGATTCTTTCGAGTTGAAATTTCTATTTTTTTTTTGCCCTTTTACAGGTAAAAACGAAGCTTTTCTATTTGTTAGCTTTACGAGAATATACTCTTTGGTTTGAGAACCCTTTAGTCTGCAACTAACTACTGCATTATCGATTCTCGTAATTTATTTGTTTTTCCTTGACCATTATTTTTCTTGTTATATATGTCAACTATTATAGTAATATTCACAATAGTGAGGCATTGAATCGAATGATGTAATTTTTTATAATTTGGACTTGCCATGTGATCTATTGCGGCATTAATTAGTATATAGTAAGAGATTCATATATACATAGATTTGCAAAATTATTTATGAGACACATAAGTGGGTTAATTAGTGGTCACACCTCCGTGGTTTCTCTATCAAATCTATAAAGCTTGAACTTTAATTTGGTTTAATCTTTACAACTTGAAGACCACTGGACCAGTGAAAGAAGAATTTCTATAAAAACTTTTTGATTTGCTTCACTTCAATCCCAAGCGAAAGTTATGAGAGGACCAGTGAAAAAACTACTTAATTTAGTAATTTTTTTCGAAACCTCTTTCTTTTGTCAAGCTACTCCACCCCAAAATGTTTTATAATTGACAGTTTCCTATTCACTTTTTAAAATCAGATTTATATTAAAATCTGAATTTGCAATATGAATTTTGCAGTAACACGAATCAACCTACTTATCTGGGAAAATAAATTAAAACTTTACTATAATTAAAAATACTTTCACAACTATGTAACGATAGCTTTAGTAAATTTCTCATATGTTGTGTGTGTAAAAGCAAGATATTTCGTATATTGTTAAAAAGCAAATATTAGCTCAAAATAGCTCACCCACCATTGTCATTTAATTTGTAGAAGGAGAGGGTTTCTTGCAGTGTCACAAGAAAGCCACCCAAAACATTCGCAGCAATGGAAACATTTCCCTTATAATTCACAACACTTGGATTTTCTCTTTTTCCTTATTAAAGAAGGTTTTTATCAAAAACATAAGACACCCCAAAGTCATAGCACATGTAGGTTTCGTTGAACCACCAGACAAATTAATATTCCATAAGTTCAAAAGGTTCTTTAAATAAACACTGTCGTATTCCTTTAAATCAAATATAGTTATATCTTGACTCGACTGCATCCCCAACGAGAAAAATTAAAAACAGAAAAAAAAACAAAAATTCATTCCTAATAATTCTTAAGTAATGTCAATTGTTTGTCAAAAAACAAAAAAAAATAATGTCAATTAAAAAAAAAAGAACAATTGATCAAAAAGTTACGTGGTGATAATGATGATAAAGATTAATTATAATTATTTCCAATTAAATATTAATTAATTTATATTATAGTTGGTTAATCCAATTATTAATTAATTAAAATAGATTTATGGATTGATCTAACCCAATTATTAAATGAATTGAGTTAACAATTTTGACACCCCTGTCAAAAACCCAAAAATTCCTTATTAACTAATGTAAATTATGTTGTAACGCATGCATAAAATGACTAAAAAATTAGTATACGTCGTAGACCTAAGACAGTCTTAGTACTACTATATTATAATAATATAACACATAATTAAATTGATATAGTATAAATCGGAACATGTGTATAGCGAACCTTTTTATCACCAGTAAAATGTGCGTCACATGTCACAGTCGTCGCCCAATTATTCTGTGCCGTATTCTCCCCCTTCTTTCAATCCTTTCTTATGTGTTGTGTTTATTCGTCCTATAAACCCTAAATTCAGTCTACTTCCATTAATGACCATCACAACAATAATAACAAATTTATTTTACTTACCAGAACTTTATTCCAAACCCACTAATTAGCTGAGGAATAAAATAGTTGCATGGATTATACTATATTAGATTTTTTTCTGACACTCATTAACTCACACACATGTTTATTATTTTATATACACGCTAATAATGTATGACCTAATCTATAGTGACATCTACGATTGCGTATAAGTATACATAAATCAGAACTTATCCTCTATAATAGAGAGTTACATAGTATTGATTTGCATAAGAAATCGTGATGATCAACGATTGCTGAATAAAAAGTAGTTTGAACCGTTATCTTAACAATAAGTGCAAACTTTGTTTTTGCTTGTCACAAGAACTCAACTTTTTACCATCTTTAATTTTTCAGAAATTTGAAATATATTCTCTACACTTAGTTCTGCTTAGTTACATGAAAGGTTTATAAATTTTGGCCACAAACCTGCATAATCCGGTGTGGTAGCACATTACAATGAAAACTGTAACCCAACTGAATAGCAACACAACACTTATAGTCTCCGGAATATGGCTAAAGGTAATAGTTTCATTATGTTTTATGCTTTATTAAAAAAAAAAAAAAGATGAATCATCTTACTCAATTGATTGACGTTTTTTTCTCTCTTTTTTGGTCTGCGATTGACGTTTTCCTTCTCTATATTTTCAGCCATAAACAAGTTAAAAAAAAAAAAATAGTCATTCAGCTTTTTAAGCTGAAACGTTAGTACCGTTTGGTACCTAAATAAGTCAGATATTAAGGAGAATATCTATGCTATTATCATTACAACAAAACTACAACATTGACAACTTTTTCAATATTTTTATCATATGCCAAACAGCAGTATCTATAATACTTTTAATTGCAATAAAAACTTTTACTTGCAAGGATCTATAATACTTTTTTCTGGTTATCATCACAACTGATCGCTAAAACAAATATCAAGTAAAATTAAGACTAATTGACAACACTGACAAAATTAAGAGTAATGGCGAGTGGATGTATAACGTATAATGTGCATAACAAAGAAACTGGAACTTCATAAGCCAAAGAAAGCCAAAAAACGATGGTGTTATCTAGATTCTAGAATGGGCAAATTAAATGGTGTTGAGCTTGAACGTGCTTAACTTGATAAGCTAAAGAAAGTGAGGAAAATAAAAAGGTGATAGGGACAAGAAGAAGAAGACGACGTCACGCTGCATTAAATTCAATGTATAGCATAGTACTGTAAAATGTATTCCTTTTTAAAAGTTACTTCTACATTTTCATTTACAAACACTTCGAGTATAGTATATAAGTATTTACTTCATCACTCTTTCCCCAAAATATAACAATCAATTGACTTATTGAAGTTGGGTAGGGGACCAAAGTAACTTTCTCAAAATGTCCTTACCTCAGAATCAACAGGCTCTTCTTATATTCTGCACCTAACATCCCTAATATTTTGGACATTTGTCAAATAATTTTGCATGACAATTATATATGATCTCCACTATTTTGGATTTCAGGTAAAGCATGAATACTATTTAATTTTCCCTTATGGAAACTACGTATATATATATATATATATATATACTTAATTATGTTATCGAGTAATTGGACTTTTGTTCGCATTCCCCGTACCATTTATTATTAGAACGTACTAGAGTATTGTACAACCGTTCGTATGAATTCGTAACCGTGTGGCGTGAATACTCTATATATACGAGTTGTCAAGGGAATGATAATCTTTCCGATAGACCCATTTTTTCTAAGAGAGTAGTACCAATTACTAATTGAATTTCTTGTCATACAGTGAATAAGATTCATTTGGTCTTACAATGAATGTTTTGAATAGGAAAGTAAGTTGTTTAGCAACATATACATATGTATACAATTATCCTCAATTTTGGGTTAAAAGCCATAGAATTTTGCTATGTAGAACATCCACATGGCCAACTATAATTTGATAACATCACATGCACTATTTTGTTTTTGGTTGAAATCATAACGCTAAATATAAAGATGTATAGAAGCTTCTATCCTTCGTATCAACTCAACCATTGGCCTATATAATAGGAGTGCTCTACTTTCAGTTACCGTGTGCGACACACAGTGCAATAGAAACGCAGACAGATTAAATAAAGAACCTTTAATTAAATGAAACACCAGGTTTTATTTGTCATAATTTTGGAAACAATAAAGGATCTAGCATGCAGTAAAAAGGCAAATATTATGAAGAAACAAAAAAAAAAAAGACAAATATTTTTTTTTTAAAGTAAAAAAAAAAAGAGTTTGTTAAATAAAAAGTTAAAAGAAAATAGAAGGGACAAAAAGGGTTGCTTCTGCACCAAGTTATTCTGCGTATATAACATTTTATATATCAATATATAAGGCTTCGATGCTAAGTATTCTTATCGGGTGTCAAATATCCTGATGCTTTGTAAATTTTTGTGTTATAGTTCGTCACCATTTTTTTGTCGCTACGGACCTGATTTGTTTTGTCGTGATAATGTGCATAGTCATTAGTAAATGTTCTAGACTGTTCCTTCTAGTCAGTAACAAGTTAAAACAAAAAAAATTCGTGTGCTGTTATAAATCCGATTCAACAAAATATATCAGTTTTGTTTAAAATTTAGTGAAGTAATGTGAGGAATGACGACAGATTTTGTAGAAATATGTCGATCTTTCGTATTTTTTCTTTAACATATATATATATATATATATATATATATNTATATATATATATGCAAAAATATGCCTAACAGAATGCAAACAAAATTCATCGTGTTTCTTCAAATATCTGATGATAGTAACATAACACCTTAGGACAAACTTTTTTTTTTTTTGGTAAACATGTGAAGATTCATTACCAATTTTTGATTTTTTACAAAATACAAGGACAACGAAGAGAAGCAGAAGAATAAAATCTAAAGCTTAGGACAAGCTTTGACCCTAACAAAACACCTTAGGAAAAAGGTTTAGATGTCGATATAACAATTTCATTTTTCACTAACTGTTACGGTATAGTTATATTTAAACAAGCGTTTGAAAATGAGTATTTGGAGCTCGAATGCATATATATAGCAGTAATCAGCACGTAAAGATTTAATTTATGACTAGATTGCATGAAATTTAAACCTCTCCAGGATTCCGGAAGGACTCTAAGTGCAAAGGAAATTTCCGACAAAAAAAAAAATCAGTATCCGTGATAAGCATGTACAAGGTATTGTACTGGGATCATGTTAGATTAATATAAAAATAGTATATTTTAAAATCCAAAAATAATTTACAAAAAAGTTTTCTGTAAAGAAAGTTTATTCTTTAAAATTGAATAGAGACTATAACTTTTTTTGGCTATTTTTAAGCCAGTTCGAGGATATATACGTTTTGAAAGTTATATTTAGGAGGATATGTTTTTAATTCACAATATCATGTATTGACGTGTCCAACATATATAAGCATACATATTAGAGTGTTTGTGTCAAGTTGTTACAAGCTTTTTGTTTTGTTTTGTTTTAATCGTCACACATATTTTTCATACAACAAAAAGAACTCGTCACACACTTTTAGCCTTCTTAATTTTTGTATATTTTTTTTGTTTTTGTTTTTAAGCTACTAGTATATAAAAAGTAGCTCAAACCATTAAAAAAATGTCGTTTTGGAATAGTATAGAATTAAGTTCAAATTCTGTCTTAAAATTCTTTCTCTTCTTGTTTTAGTTTTCTATGTATAATTTTTTGTTCTGTTAGCATCACCCAATCGAATCCATTTATTGATATACTACTACTAATAAAAAGAATTTTATTTTTTTGGGGGTTAAGATAGTACTATATATATAAATAAATAAATAAAAGAAGAGTCTAGTCAATGAGAGAGGAAGAAACATGACGACGTTAGCATCACACCTGAAGCCTGAAGTGCTGAACGCTGTATAACAAACATCGATTTAGTTACGTCTCCCTTTGAACGCCCAAACCAACTATACAGTACGATATTAAAAAAAAAAACAATTCATTCCTTTGACAATTAATCAATAAATTATTTTGATACAAATACTACTAACAGACATAAATTCAGTACGAATTTTCATCATTTAATTACTTACGTTACCCGTTACCGTCATGTTAATAATAATAATAATAAAACGATTTTAAATTGTCCAAATCAAATACACTGTCGTTACGTAATTAAAGACTAAAACTAAGGGTATAGTGGGAATAAATGGTCAAAACGAGTCAAAGTTACCGTCAAACTCAAACCACAAAGCTAAAGTAGTAGAATCGTACTTAGACGTTTCTTAACTTAAAACATCAAAACTACTTACTAGAAACCGTATCTTCTTTCTTTTTTTTTCAAAGATCCATGTCATCTGTCTGAATCTTTATCTCAAAGTACTGTCCTAAAAAGGTTAAATTTTCCAACAACAAAATTTTTGATTCTTATTTAATTTGAGAATTTGGGGGTTAATTAATTATTCTGGAAAAAGGAGATTATGGTAAATAAATAAATAAATAAAGAAGAAAAAACACCGACTCATCCTATGGGAGAAACGGACGAAAATCTCGGTGCTGGCAAGATTCCTTCACAGTCCTTTGCTGTTTTTTTTTTGTTTTCTCACTTTTTTTTTTGTTTCTTCATCTTCTTCTTCTTCTTCATCTTCTTCATCTTCTTGAAGCTAAAAAAAAGATATATCCTTTTATGCTTATAGAGAAATTGAATAATTATCTAAATAGTAAGGGAAAGAAGAGAGAAAAAAAAAAACAATCACTTCACAGTTCACACAAAACATCTTTGCTTTGTTTGAGTTTTGCTATCAACATCAACCCACACCTTCTTTGCCCCTTATGCGCCTCCATCTCTTATTCCTCTCACCTACCTTTCAACTCTCTCTCTCTCTCTCTCTCTCTCTTTACGAAAAAAGTCTTTTAATTTCAGTTCTCTCTATACCTGATTTCAAATCTTGGGTTTCCCCTTTGTTTTTTTTTTCTTTAATAATTTAATTTGATTCTTTTTTTTTTCTTTAGAAATAATAATTGATAGATATGGGTTGTACAAGTTCTAAGCTTGACGATCTTCCGGCGGTTGCTCTTTGCCGTGAACGTTGTAATTTCTTAGAAGCTGCGAGTCACCAGCGTTACGCTTTAGCTGAATCCCACGTGGCTTACACTCACTCGCTTATTGGTATCGGTCACTCACTCCATCTTTTCATCAACCACCACCACCGTTTCATCTCTTCCGGCGGCGCTAACGGCGGTGGTGATTCCCCTAGACTTAACCTTCCTCCTCACAGAAAAGGTGACCCTCATCAAGACGACGACGACGACGACGGCGGAGGGGGAAAAAACTCCCCCAAAAAACCAAAGCTTGCTTCTTCTCACCTCGCTCACTCGGATTCGGGTTCTGATTCGGGTCATCTCGAATTCGATTCGGATTCCGACGACGACGATGACGACGATTTGGATTTGGATTCGATGCATCACCACTCTCCTCAACACCACCACCGTCACCATCTCGGGAATTACCCAATACCCGAGTCAGCACCACCTGGATACATGGAACAACAACAACAACAACAACCGGGTTATATAAACCGGTACCCGAACCCGGAGATGATGATGGGTCATCTCCCTCCTCCTTACTCCGGTGGAAACAGTTATATGCATATGAATTACATGAAGAACAGCTCCATGCCTCCTTCGGTTGTCTATGAACAAAGACCAAGTAGTCCTCAACGAGTCTACATAGGCGAATCATCTTCTTCTTCTTCTTATAACCCATACCCTCCTCAAAATAATTCATATTTTGGATACTCAAATCCAGGACCCGGACCCGGACCCGGATATTACGGTGGTTCTTCTACAACTGCTGTACCAGCTTCGAAACCGCCACCGCCTCCTCCCTCTCCGCCTAGGTCTAACGGTTGGGATTTCTTGAATCCGTTTGATACTTATTACCCTCCGTATACTCCGAGTCGAGATTCGAGAGAGTTGAGAGAAGAAGAAGGTATCCCGGAGCTAGAAGACGATGATTCACAGTACGAGGTTGTTAAGGAGGTTCACGGCAAACCAAAATTCGCTGCCGGCGGTGGCGGTGGTAATTTACCGAATCCCGCCGCCGTGCATATGAGGGAAGAGCCTCTGCCTCCGCCGCTTGATAAGTCTGGTGGAGCCAGTACTAGCGGTGGGGGTGATGTCGGAGATGCGTATCAGTCTAGACAGAGTGTGTCGGTTGAGAAAGAAAGGATGGAGTATGAAGATCACGTTGTTGAGAAGAAGGTCGTTGAGGATGAGGAACGTCGGAGCAATGCCACGGCGACACGTGACGGAGGCGGTGGTGGAGGCGGTGGTGGAGGAGGAGGGCCACGTGCGGTGCCTGAGGTTGCGAAAGAGATTGAGAGTCAATTCGTGAAAGCTGCAGAGTCAGGAAGTGAGATTGCTAAGTTACTTGAAGTTGGGAAGCACCCTTATGGTCGTAAACATGGTAAGGCTTGATCATTTAACGTCAGAGTTTTGAGCTTTCTGCAACTTGTTGAGTAAAGTTTTGAACTTTTTTTTTTAATATGTTTTGTGAATTGTGGAGCAGCTGCTTCGAAGATGTTGCACGGGGTTACTACTCCTTCACTACCTTCTACCTCTGGAGGACCTTCTGCTGCTGCTGCTACTGCGCCGCCGACTTATGCAGACATTGAAGAAGAGCTTGCTTCGAGGTCTAGGAATCTTTCATCGACATTGCACAAGCTCCATCTTTGGGAGAAGAAGCTTTACCATGAAGTCAAGGTAATGTTTTTGTATCAAAATCTTTGGTCTTAGAACACTATGATGTGTTCTGTTCTGTTCTTTTGTCTGAAGAGAGAGGTTTTTTTTACTGTGTGTAGGCTGAGGAGAAATTGCGACTAGCTCACGAGAAAAAGCTAAGGAAGCTAAAGCGTTTGGATGAAAGAGGTGCTGAGGCTATGAAAGTAGATAAAATACGGATTGCGATTCAAGTTGTCGACAAAATATCAGTGACGATTAATAAGATTAGAGACGAAGACCTATGGCCGCAACTGAATGCATTGATCCAAGGGTAATATAAACTTGTCTTCTCCAAACATATAGATATTTTAGAATGGGAACTCTAACCAAGTGTTGATTTCGGTTTCGATAGGCTTACAAGAATGTGGAGATCCATGCTTGAGTGTCATCAAAGTCAGTGTCAAGCTATTAGGGAAGCACAAGGCCTTGGACCAATAAGAGCAAGCAAGAAACTAGGCGTTGAACATCTAGAGGCGACGAGTTTGCTTGGACATGAACTTATTAATTGGATATTAGGATTCTCGAGCTGGGTTAGCGCGCAGAAGGGTTACGTAAGAGAGTTGAATAAATGGCTCATGAAATGTCTTCTCTATGAACCTGAGGAAACACCTGATGGAATCGTTCCTTTCTCACCTGGTCGGATCGGGGCACCACCAATCTTTGTGATATGTAACCAATGGTCTCAAGCTCTGGATAGAATATCAGAGAAGGAAGTTATTGAGGCAATGCGTAGTTTTACTACAAGCGTGCTTCAGCTTTGGGAACAAGATCGGTTAGATACGATGATGACTGGTCATGGGGATTCAGAGAAGAGAGTTAGGAACATGGACAGGGAAGAACAGAAGATACAGAGAGAGATTCAGGCATTGGAAAAGAAAATGGTTCTTGTGGCACCGGGTGATGGTAATAATAGTCTTTCCATATCAGGCAATGTTGTCTACCAAAGCGATACTAGCAACGATAGTTTACAAGGTAGTTTGCAGAGGATTTTCGAAGCTATGGAGAGATTCACTGCTGAGTCTATGAGAGCTTATGAGGATCTCTTACAACGCACCGAAGAAGAAACTGCTCCACGAGAACTTGAGGAAGAAGAGGACTAATAAGCAAAATGTAGGAGGAAGATCTTTGCTTATTTGAATCTCATGATCGAGCTGTTTGCTGATCTTGCAATGCCGGAATGTTCCTTATCTCCTTTCTGAGACACAGGCAAGAAGAGCCCATCATCATCAGGATGATGATCTTAGAAGAGGCAGAAACCGGGTTAAGATACGGCCAGTCATCTGGTGAACTGAGGCATTTTAGTGCAGTTGACTTTGAACCGGATGGTTGTCATGCCATGGTGGAGAAAGGTTTGATAACTTTGACACTTAGCCACTTATGACGCAAGTCACATATATGAGTTTGAGTCTAATAATTCTAAAATTCGGTCTTTGTATATAAGACGCTTAGGATAATTCTCAACAATTTTTTTTTGTAAAATCCTAAGGTTAGGAGGATGAGATAGCTAAGGCAAATCTTTTTTATTTTATTTTAAATTTAATCTTTTGATATCGGTGAGGGGTCATGTATTATTTATCGGACTTACTTCTGTGTCCAAAGATGCTTTGGTCTTGAGCAACTGAACTGTCTTTTAGTGGAGTAAAAAGTTAGGTTTATATTCTAAGACAAAACAGAAAACCCCAATTCGAATCTTATTTTAGATTTGGAAATTTTCCTATAATTCAAAAGAATCGCAACCATAATCGAACTTTAGCTCCTTTTTATTTACCAAAATGTTAAATATTTTTAAAAAATTGTGTACTATTCTTTAACATATTTTTACATGATTGTGATTTTTTTCATGATTCATTCATCCATGCCATAAGAAATATTGTTTCTCATCGTTTACTCAAGCCTTTAAAAAGTAAATCCAACGATCTGCTAATATTGATACACTCAGAACAAAACTATAACATCATGAACTTCACATATAACTCTGAAATAGCGAGAAGTATTTGGCAAAAATTATAGTGTAGCAAAACAACATAACATTTGATACTGTTTCTTTGGTTATATGTTTTCTCGATTCCACTCCCTACGGCGTAACCATTATATAGATGGGGTTTAGTTTTTCCTCATTCGTAGAGCAAAAATTTCCCAATTTTATATTCATTGAAAGAAGACTAACTCCAAGCCTCACCTGAACGTGTAAAGTTACTTGATCTAACATGACCCATAGATATAAAACTCCATGCCGAATAGAGAGGTAAGTGTATCTTCAATATTAAGAAAATAGAGAGACTTTAGTATTGGATCCATATAAATGTCTAGATTGGAAGTGATCACACCACACGTCTCTTTTCGGCTTTTCATAAACGGTAATTTTTGTACCATTCGGCCAAGTAAAATAAGTCACATCAATGATTTTCAAATCACTGGTCTTTTGTTTTTACTTTTTACCTAACTACTGACAGAAACTAGATAACGTTACTTACGCGGCATTAAATTAATTTTAAGTGATCCGGTACTGATATTAAACATGCGAAGTTTTATGTTTCGCCACATTTGCTCATAAAAAAAAATCTTAAAATACACGAGATAATGGCGAATGTTGTACGTGAAAGATATGCATGGCCAATAAGTTACTAAGCTTACGAAAAATAAATTAATAATATTAAAATACCTGACGAGGTACCAACATTAATGATTCATGTGAAACTATAGTTAATAATTAAACCCAATGTTTTCAGTACTCTCGACTAGTACCTGAGCCAAAACAGTTCTCGTCTTGGAGCTGCCGTGCCTAACATGATTAGCGTGAACTTGATGACGTCTCGTGTGTCAATCTTTTCTTCTTTCTTTTTGTTTGTTGTAAAAGAAGTTATTGACATAAAGCAATAATAACATGCAGAGAATAAGTGCCAGAAGATATTATTGCGATCCAACCATAGGTTAATAATCAATACTATTTATTAGTAGTTTAGTACTATATTATAGATAGTGCTCGAGCATCTAATCATATAAGAAAGCCAATTACTCTGGAGCATCATTGGATCACTTCACTCTTTGCCTTTTTCAACACAAAAGAGACAGCTCTTGTGTTCTTGAAAGCTCAAAAAGCTCTGTTTCCCCAAAGATATATGGGTATTACAAATTGCAAGCATACTTTTCATTTGCATACATGATACATCCAAATGAGAATATGCTAATTATTGTTCTTTTGGGTGGTAATTTGGATCTATACACATAAGCTCTGTTTTCCCAAATTCTTCAATCACAAAAGGGTTTTTGACTTGAGCGCACAATTCTATAAACAGGCCCATTCGTTTAATCATGTCCAATTATATTACTGAAAAATACAATAACTTACTTGCTCATAAAAGTATATAAAAATTATATCCTTACTCTTTAATATAGTTTCCCTACCATCAAATATAATTGTATATATTAATATTCTTTTTTTCCCCTAATATTAGAAAATATTATAGTAGTTCAGGTCCATTACTAATTAACAGTTGAAAGTTTGAAAGCGTAATTCATATATTTTGACCATGTTTTGTAGTATTAGGCTAGCGTCTTTATTAAGAAAGGCACCACGTAAGTCGTAATTTTATCCAATTTAAATTTGGTTATCTCTAATATGCGGTGTAATAGTATTAGCTAAATCAAAATTTAAAGAATTTAGAATATTTAGCCATATTGGCTCACTTGGTTTCCAGATAAATATTCTAAATTCTTTTTTGGTGGTTTTGAAAGATTTCTGTCTTAAAGAGAGAAATAAACTATTTAGCAAAAACAAAAAAAGAGAGAAATAAACTTCTTAAAATAAGGTTCTTTCCTAAAAAGATTTATTCTAGTTTATTACTAGGAGTAACGCACAGAAATAATTATTTTTGGTAATTAGAACTCAAATGGAAAGAAATATGTCAGTCTGTCAAATCCATTGAGAAAATTGATATTCACCATTCACTCTAATTATAAGGTAATGTACAAGGGCAATAATGCAGAAAAACACACACAAAATCCAAATATCACACGGTTTCAAAGTCAACTTCTAAAAAAACTTGATATTTTCTTCTTCACACGCTTGTCTCTTTACAGTATACAAAAGTACGAACCTTTTGAAATAAGCTGCTAGGTACTTAGAACTAGAAAAAAAAAAAAGAGACTTGGTTGAAATGGTAATGTTTGTTGAATAAATAAGAAGGAAAAAAAACGAGAAAGCAAAAGTAGGAATGGTTGATGATGATAAGTCATTCCAATCACAAACCATTTGAGCTGGCAATAATGTGATTTTCCCGAAAATCTCTTTTGGTACCACAAAGTTTAAATCATTGAACATCGGAATCAATTTATTGTATTATAGTATATAGTATATATACAAAAGAAGTTGGCTTCTTCTGAATCTTTGGCTTTTCAATTTTCAAATTCATTGCTTTTACATAAAACATATATTATAGATTCAAAAACAAAAAAAAAAAACTTACACAACCATGAAAAAATGAATAGGAAAAAATAAATAAATTTTTGTACGCATCACAACCCCTATTTTAAAAGTTTTGTCTCAGTACCAATTACACAATGCAAAATCACTAAATATAAATTCTAAACATAGATTTTTAGTTTATTATTACATAAATAAAATAACTTTAAAATTAGTTTCTGATTCAAAATTATTTAATTTTTATTTTTTTCTCTACACATTTGGTCATTCTAAACGTCCGACTAACGCTCACTTATTTTTTAAACAAAGGGTTAGAAATCTATAATTCAGATGAATGATAAAATTTATAATCATATTTTTAAAGTTTAAAATATTTCTATTTTAGTAGTACCATATTGACAAGAAGAAGACAGAAGAAACTTACCTCAGGAGTCAAAACAGAGTAATTGGAAAGATAAAACAATAAAAATCCGATTTTTATGGTTTTAATTTTCCAAACACTGTCTTTCTCTTTCTCTCTCTTACAAGGGAAGGGAGGAGTCGAAAGAGAAACACTTTCCGACTTGGGTAAGAAAAGTGTTTTTGATGGGTTGTTGTCAATCCTTGTGTTCCGGTGAAAACCCACTTGGTAAAGATGGAGCTCAGCCGTCACAGCTCTCTCAAAACCACCACGGAGGCGTTACGACGGCTGATAACGGCGGAATCGGAGGAGGTGGAGGTAGCGGTGTAGGCAGCGGAGGAGGAGGAGGAGGAATCCCATCTTTCTCTGAGTTCTCATTCGCTGACCTTAAAGCAGCAACAAACAACTTCAGTTCCGACAACATCGTATCAGAGAGTGGTGAGAAAGCCCCAAATCTTGTTTACAAAGGCCGACTTCAGAACCGTCGTTGGATCGCTGTCAAGAAGTTTACTAAGATGGCTTGGCCTGAGCCTAAGCAATTTGCTGTAAGCATAAAAAAAAAACCCTTTTTGTTTGATTCTATCTTTGTTTTGTTTTTTTCTTTTCTGAAATTTTTGTTTGTTTCAGGAAGAGGCTTGGGGTGTTGGGAAATTGAGACATAATCGGTTGGCGAATTTGATTGGTTATTGTTGTGATGGAGATGAGAGGCTTCTTGTTGCTGAGTTCATGCCTAATGATACTCTTGCTAAGCATTTGTTCCATTGTATGTTCCTTCATCTTTCTTGCCTTTTTCTCATTAGAAATAATGAATTTGGTTGTTAGTCCTTTTAGGTTGTAAATGTGTATACAAAGCTGTGAAATTTAGCATCCAGTGTTTGCCAATTTCAGTGCTTTTCTAAGAGCTTGCATTTATGGGTTTAAGCTATATAGGGTTGCTGTTAGATGGATTAAAAAGAGAGTATTTTAGGTGAAGTAGTAGAATGTCTAAAAGGTACATTTTTGTTTCTTTATCTTAATTCTTGTTTTGGTCATTCACAGGGGAGAATCAGACTATCGAATGGGCTATGAGGTTGCGAGTAGGATATTACATAGCTGAAGCTTTGGATTATTGTAGTACTGAGGGTCGTCCATTGTATCATGATTTAAATGCTTATAGGGTTCTCTTTGATGAGGTATTTTTCTTTCTCTCAAAAATTTATTTCATGCTTAGGATACTGTCTTTCACACACACTGTGATCTTAAGGCGGCGCTTAACATGTTTTTGTTTTAATGAACATTGTAGGATGGTGATCCTCGGCTCTCATGTTTCGGCTTGATGAAGAACAGTAGGGATGGTAAAAGTTATAGCACAAATCTAGCATATACACCACCTGAATATCTAAGAAATGGTAAACCAACTTGTTTCTTTTAGTACACACATTATGTTTTGCACTTTTCAAAGATGGATTTCAGTGTGGTAAAATTTGTGTTGTAGGAAGAGTGACCCCTGAAAGTGTTACGTATAGCTTTGGAACTGTCCTTCTGGATTTGCTTAGCGGAAAACACATCCCTCCAAGCCATGTAACTTCCTATCTATATGTTTGAGTAGGAGCAAGTGTACCACTACAAAAATGTGTGTTTTTGATGTGAAATTATCCACTCACTAGTCATGATTTTGGTTTGAGTTATGTGAAGCTACCGTAATTGGTCATTAAATATGGTTACTAGAAACGATATGATACTGCTCCCTCACCGCCTCTCTTAAAATTATCTATGATATGTGCTGCACTCTTCTTTGTTAGCACTATTTATAAGATATAGCTCTCAAATATGTCTATGTGATTCTTGGTTCTTGCATAGTTCAGCTTGAAAGATGTACATATGTCATGTAGTACCAGTGAATAAGTTGTGTGGTATTAGTTTGGGAGCGTGATATCTTGATAAGTACTTATCATATATCTTACTTTTAGGCTCTTGATATGATTCGTGGCAAGAATATTATTCTGTTGATGGATTCACACCTCGAAGGAAAGTTCTCAACTGAAGAAGCTACCGTAGTTGTCGAACTCGCCTCTCAATGTTTACAATATGAGCCTCGAGAGAGGCCTAATACAAAAGACCTTGTTGCAACACTTGCACCATTGCAAACCAAATCAGACGTAAGCAGAACATCTTTTAAACCCCAGTTTTGACTGTGTTCTTGAATTCGTCTTTTTAAGTGTTAAATATTCTGGTCACAGGTTCCCTCTTATGTGATGCTTGGAATAAAGAAGCAAGAAGAGGCACCTTCAACTCCACAGAGGCCACTTTCACCCTTAGGTGAGGCGTGCTCGAGAATGGATCTCACAGCTATTCATCAGATTTTAGTCATGACACATTACAGAGACGACGAAGGCACAAACGAGGTAATAAAACAGTAGTTTTGGTTTCAGTCACTAAAACACGTTAAAACAGTAGTTTTGGTTTCAGTCACTAAAACACGTTAAAAAGTAGGCTAGCTAACTCTTGGGGATTTCAGTTATCATTCCAAGAATGGACGCAACAGATGAAAGATATGCTTGATGCACGGAAACGCGGTGATCAATCTTTCCGGGAAAAAGATTTCAAAACAGCCATCGACTGTTACTCACAGGTACTAATTTGCCGCTACTTCTTCTTACATGTCCAATCTGTTCTGTTCCATTCGGTATTGATCTCGGGTTATAACCAGATTGTATATCTGGATATGATAAGTACTCATATTGGTACATACGTTGCTTATGTGGGCAGTTCATAGACGTTGGAACAATGGTGTCTCCAACTGTATTTGGTAGGCGAAGTCTATGTTACTTACTATGCGATCAACCAGACGCAGCACTACGTGACGCGATGCAAGCGCAATGCGTGTATCCAGATTGGCCAACGGCTTTCTACATGCAGTCTGTGGCATTAGCGAAACTGAACATGAACACAGACGCAGCTGATATGTTGAACGAAGCAGCTCAGCTCGAAGAGAAGAGACAACGAGGCGGCAGAGGATCTTGATTCTTGAAACACAAAGTGTTTACCATCTCGTTGTAAAATTTTAACGAGCTTCAAGAATTCTTTTTTAAGAAGACAGAGAAAGGGGAAAAAAACCTGTTAAAAACTTGTTGCTATGATTGTTGATTGGGGAGATGTAATGTAACCATAGGGGAGAGAAAAGAAATTGATGTTTGTTTGTATGCAATACATGTTGTAAGTTTTAATGCNGGAAACGCGGTGATCAATCTTTCCGGGAAAAAGATTTCAAAACAGCCATCGACTGTTACTCACAGGTACTAATTTGCCGCTACTTCTTCTTACATGTCCAATCTGTTCTGTTCCATTCGGTATTGATCTCGGGTTATAACCAGATTGTATATCTGGATATGATAAGTACTCATATTGGTACATACGTTGCTTATGTGGGCAGTTCATAGACGTTGGAACAATGGTGTCTCCAACTGTATTTGGTAGGCGAAGTCTATGTTACTTACTATGCGATCAACCAGACGCAGCACTACGTGACGCGATGCAAGCGCAATGCGTGTATCCAGATTGGCCAACGGCTTTCTACATGCAGTCTGTGGCATTAGCGAAACTGAACATGAACACAGACGCAGCTGATATGTTGAACGAAGCAGCTCAGCTCGAAGAGAAGAGACAACGAGGCGGCAGAGGATCTTGATTCTTGAAACACAAAGTGTTTACCATCTCGTTGTAAAATTTTAACGAGCTTCAAGAATTCTTTTTTAAGAAGACAGAGAAAGGGGAAAAAAACCTGTTAAAAACTTGTTGCTATGATTGTTGATTGGGGAGATGTAATGTAACCATAGGGGAGAGAAAAGAAATTGATGTTTGTTTGTATTCAATACATGTTGTAAGTTTTAATGCACAGAGTTTGGAAAAATACAAATTGCTCTTTCACATGTTCTGCTCTTCAATGTAAGACTCATGGCGTTAGTAATCAAGTAAGTAGCTCAAACATGTTAAACCTGTTTCTCTTGTTGCTTCTCGGATAATCATAATAAAACACACCAAAAACACCTCGTACTAACCCATGAAAAAGATAAATGGTTCCGTTGATTCATCCCAAACCGATATCACATGAAGAACACATGAAGAAGAAATCGATCTGTAAAATTTTCACAAAATAGCATAGTCATCCTTTTTAATGGCTGCCGAGCGTTCTCAAACACTTCCTAACTCAACAGAACCTTCTTTTCGGTTTTCATTAGGAAATATTTTCTGATTAAATTGCAACCTCGTCAGGTTAAAAGTGTTTTTCATTGATGTAAATCATGTGATTGTCAAGCCTAAGATCTTAAGTACATTTATTTTTACATTGAAATCTTCCTTCTTAAGTGGTTCATTCTCCTCAACTTCGTCTTCTCTGCACCTCTCTTATTGCTTCCTACTTCATTCTCCACACTGGTTGCATAAATCTTAGCACAAACTGGTATTCAGTTCACGACACTAAGCAACCTTGATTACGGACAACTCCGGAACTGGCAGGGTTTGTGAGGAGATTAATCAATCGATGAGGATGCAACGAATTGGAGCCCCTTCTGCTCCAACGAGTCTTAGTGGTAAGCAATGGACAGTGTAGAGTCCTGCCTTCACACCATCCAGCTTCAATCCCTCCACAAGTATAGTCTCCTGTCAAGGTTTTATAATTTTCTCAACCATCAATATCAAATCTTTTACTGTTTTTACATTCATCTATCTAGCAAAAACTTAAGGGATGGATAATGCTTGCTTACCCGGTCTTTGAGGAATACTAGGTGAGACGGAATCAGATCATCATATGCAGCTACTGATAAATAATCAATCCCTACATTTTGACATGGATACACCAGAATCTTAGAGATGCCATTGCTTCAACGACCAACCCAAAACAGAAACAAGGAAAACAGAAACCTTCATATGGAAAAGTGAAATAGTTTGATTATTACCGACAAGTTTGATGTCTGTATTGTCTACCAACCACTGCGCACCATCCTTCATGAATCCGACATAGCTTGTATCAAACTCTTTCTTAAACATAAGACGCCTGAAATTGTTATGTTTTTTCATCCATAGTTAACAACAAAACCAACACTCATTTCAGACATATGACAAACAAGCTTAATACACTGTTACCTGTCAGTGTTCAGTGTTCTGAAAAGTACACGACTAACTCCTTTTGGAATGTGAAGAGACTTCATCACTTCGGCTACACAAACCAATAAGCATAATTAAGATCATAGCCACACAACAAAACAAAAACAAGGTGTCTTCATACTCTTAATTAAGGTAATCAAAGTTGTAGCAGCGAACAAAGAAGTTTTCACTTACCAGTTATGTTCTTATCCTTAGGAACATCAACCAACAAGGCAAGACCATTGAGGACTCGAAGATCAAGCGAGTCAACATCGAAACCAGCAT
>NC_025694.1:2436326-2444645 GCF_000633955.1 Camelina sativa
CTCCTTTTGGAATGTGAAGAGACTTCATCACTTCGGCTACACAAACCAATAAGCATAATTAAGATCATAGCCACACAACAAAACAAAAACAAGGTGTCTTCATACTCTTAATTAAGGTAATCAAAGTTGTAGCAGCGAACAAAGAAGTTTTCACTTACCAGTTATGTTCTTATCCTTAGGAACATCAACCAACAAGGCAAGACCATTGAGGACTCGAAGATCAAGCGAGTCAACATCGAAACCAGCATCGTAATACTCGTCGTAGACGTGTCCAGGGGAATCAACGTGAGTACCAGTGTGCGTTGGGATCTTCATCTCAGAGTTGTTAGCGAGTGATCCGTTCTTCATACTCGCAGCTAACCATAGAAACCGTCCGAGTCCTTCAGATGAGTCCCACGACGGCATCTCCGGAGTGTAACGGTGACTTATGTCGTATATTTTGCCTTCTTCTTCGCCGTAGACTTCACGGCGGATAGGTTTGAGCTCATCGGAAGCGAAACCTCCGTCGACAGGAGCAGTGCCGGGGATGGAAGGATAGGCATCAGAGGTAGCGGCGGAAACGGGAAGAGAAGGGAGAGATAGGAGTGTGATGACGAGGAGGAGGAGTAATGGAGGAACGGCCATTGTTTTAGGTCACTGTGATGATTTCGATTTCGATCATCACGAAGAAGATGATGATTCGATTTTAAATTTTTAACCATTTTGGGTTATTTTTTTATATTTAATTTATGGGCCTGAGTTAGACTTATAGGCCCAAACAATCAAGGCAAATTAGCAGATTATAACAGCCCAAATTAGTAAGATTATGAGTGTGAATAAAATTGGTTTGTTCCGAACATTTTACTATCTTTGTCGACCTTTGATGAATCATAAAGAAACATTAGTGTGAAGACACATGCAAAAACCATTCAGGGTTTGTCACATTGAAGCATATGATACGATAATATAATAAATTAATTCTTTCCAAAATCAATATATTCTTTTCAATAATCCATAGCATAGAATATAAAAATAATTAAAGTCAATAATACCAACAAGAAAAAAAGAACATTAAGAAACAATTACAAAACTCACCATTCCCCTCTCTTTGTAGAATCAAAATACTATTTTGTTTATGCCANAAAGCCATAAAAAAAAAAAAAAAAAAAAGAAGGTAAAAACTATGTCGGTAATTATGTAAAGGTAAAAAACAAGGAATTAATGTTTTGAATTTTTACCAAACTCTCGTAGTGAAATAGGTCGCACTCAAGATACATCATCTGTGTATTTCCAACATCTATGAATGCAACAACATGAAAGTCCCATCATCATGATGACGAGAACAGCAACGGCAGCTATTATGCAATCAGTAGAACTAGTACTAATATTCATTTTTCTTCTTCTTGTTCTCCACAAAAAAGTCGACTTTTCTATACCTTTGTCTTCTTTGTTTACACAAATTGTATTTTATATACACCTTTTAATAATGTTAATAAATATGATATTTTATATTTTCTTACAAGTATAATATATTCCGTATTCTTTCGTAAATAATTTGACGTCGAAAAAAGAAGCTAAAAGGTTATATTTTATATTTTCTTACAAGTAAAAATATAGTCCGTATATTCTTCCGTAAATAAGTGAACTTTACATGTGACAGTCGAAAAAAAAAAGAAGCTAAAGGGTTATATTTAACATTTTCAACATTTGACGTCGAAAAAAAAGAAGCTAAATTTTACATTTTTCTGTAGGGTTATATATTGTTTATCGCTAATTGAGGAAACAAATGTAACAATCTCCTTCTCAATTAGGAGAAAACAATCACGCGCCATTTTTAGATTTTCCTTCACGAGCATAAACCTTCGTGGCTGCTTCGCTCCAAATATTTCACTACCTTTCTTGATCAAATAAGAATATTCCTAAGAAACCAAACACTTTCTTGGGGCTAAAGTAACAACTCCACTTGACACATGCAAAACCATTCAAGGTTTGTCTCATTGGATTGAAGCATATGCATGATACTAGCGTAACTCGTGGATGCATTCATGTGCACACCATCTTAATTATCTTAAACCTTCGTTGGCTGCTTCAGATCTTTTCAGCCATGTTAGATTTTCCTTTAAATAAGCCCAATAAGATGACACATGATATATGTCGGGATACATGTTCTTCATTGCAAATATAGTATGGTGAAATTTGAGAATCGAAAGATGTAGCAAGTTCAATATATAAAATTCTTGTTCCTCGGAAATTTTTGAAGTACTTATGTTGAGAAAGAAAGAAGAGATGGTGGACCTTAATTATATCAAAGAATGTTGTATTAGCTTTGTGTTAACATTTACATATCCTATTTATACAAAAATTTGTGGGCACAATGACCAATTAGATGTTAAGAATTGAGACTCTGTATTTGATTAATGATTTAGAGAGTGACTCAATTCCATCTTCAAGATCTTGAATGCATACCTCTAAGATCTGCACATTCTCCACCTTCAAAGACTTCTCTGATTGGAACTCTAGGTCGACTATCTTGAATTCATTTGCTTCAGCTTCATATGTAACAATGCTTTGGCTTATCATCTTTGAGACCACTGACCATTTGCCACAAGCCTTTGATCCAGACATGAAGCTAAACAGAGTTTCAAACAAAGCAATTGTTACAGTTTCTGCTTCTCCAAACACAGCCAAAGCGTCGTTGTTTTTGTTTTGGCCGGTTTTTAAATTCTTGAGTACTTTTTGGAATGATTTTTTGAGAAACTTTCTTGAGGCTAAGTATTTCTTGACCTCAGCGGATAGGTCTCCACGTTTTCTTCTTACAATTGATTGGATCTCCTTGAGACTCTCTTTCGTTTGTGACAAACTATCCTTGGCAATGTTGCATAAATCCAAGATCTTGATGGATCCATCAAGAAGCTTCTCAATCTGATCTTGAGATAAAACCTGGTTGGTTACGGATAACCGAATCATCTTTTCAAGAGAATCATGTAAATCTTGAAGGTTGCTAAGTCTTTGGCAGATAGAAGATGAAGAAGCTGCCTCAAAAGATCTCAATCGGGTCAACTGCTCATCTACATGAGCAGCTTGAGGGTGTTGCCTTGAAGGGTAGCTGTTAGATCGAACATGGAAGGAGGCTGCCATTTTTTTTGTTTGAGCTTTCTTTCTCTGTTTTGAGATGAAAGGAATGCTTAGATGTTTGTTCTGTCTTCATTGGCTATCCGGTCAATGCATTTATACAACATTAAGGGAAGGAATCTTAAAGTGGTTCAAATTTGAATAATAGAAACCGATGTCTGTGCAATGTCTCCCTCCAAACACTCACCCCAACGCATCATCTAATGTGCAAAAGCAATATCTATGATTCAGATCTGATCACATGAATTATAGTTAGGATTCTGCATCTTATTGGTGTAGGAACATGCATAACCAGTAGGGCTTGTCTCCTTTAAGCATATATGATATTAATTTGTGCCACTCGTGGATACATTAGTGTATTCAGATATTGTCTGCCTCCTACACTGCAAAATTTTGATTTGTTTCAAATATTTATAAGGCTCTTGTAGTTGTGTCATGTACTGTAATATGATAATATCTATTGGTTGCACATGAGATTTTGAGAGTGAATATATGCATGATTAAATGGTGCTGTTACCATATCAACTCCAAGGGGACAAGCCTTACTGGACTTGCCTTAAACTAAGCCAATAAGGTGCAGAATCCCTCGTGCACATTCATTTCTTGTTTTATTATATTCAAAATATTATTATTGTTTCTTGGATATGAATCACATCATATATTTGATGGAGGGGGCCTATTTTGCATTATTTTGCATTGTTTCTTGGATATGATCATATGAATCACATCATAAACATCGCTAAAACTAAAATAAATAAAAGATTGCCTGAGGTCTCCTAATCTTGATTATATATATATGAATGGACTAAAAAGTGATGAATGCAGAAGAAAAAATTCTCGAAGCCTTCTTGTGATCAATAGAGGGAAGCTTCCCAATTTTTCTCATAATTTTATCACTACACTTTTTTTAATTCTTAGACAAAAGACCCTCTAAAAGTCTAAAGAGAAATCTCAGCCTGCATGCTTGTGTTAGAACAGAACACTGCTTGTTGCGGCTGTTGCACTTTCTTCTCAACCTCCCACCTAGATTTTGCTATGACTCCATCACTCACTGGCTTATATGCCTGATGAGGAAAATCAAAAACAAGATATCAATTTCCGAATCATAGTTTTTATCTGTGATATCTTCATCAGAGAATCTCAAGGAGAGAAAAGCAAAGCAATATTTTGGTGGGTACCCCACCTCAAGTTTTTGGACAAGCTCTTTCGCATTAGGGGCAGAGACAAAGATGTGACGCTGAGATGGCTTAATAAAGCCATCATCAACGGCTTTATCAATGAAAGTGAGGAGGTAATTGTAATAACCATCCACATTTAACAAACCCACCTGCAAAAGTTCCCCCCAAAGTGGAAACACAACATATCAATACTGTATTATATAATTTGCTATAGTGATTCAGAGAGAGTCATTTTAACAGTACTAACAGGCTTGTCGTGGATTCCAAGTTGTGCCCATGTTATTACTTCCAATAGCTCTTCCAGTGTTCCATACCCACCTGATAACCATTTGCAAGAACAGAGCAATTAAAAGTCAGTTGCAAATGAGTCTTGTTTCGGAAGAAAGGTTTAACCTTGAAACATCCAGACCTAGTTTTAAGTTTGTAACCATACGAATGAAAGCCATAATCAAGTTTTACAAAGTATCTATAAGCTAGTCAGTTATTATGTACCTGGTAATGCAATGAAACAATCCGAGTGGCGTGCCATTTCGGCTTTCCTTTCATGCATATCCGCCACAGCTTTTACCTCACCAAATGTTTCTCCAGTTATCTGTCACAAAATCACATTTCACAGACGGCTCCTTTTGAAAAAACAGTTTAATCATTTAGGCTAAGTCGTAAAAATTTATGCCTACCTCTTTGTCCATAAGAGTCCTTGGTATGATCCTAACCCATGAAAGCAAAGCAAAATGGAAGCAAATCACACAACTATGTCGTTACTAAAGCAGTGAAGGGAACATAACTAAAGTGAAAAGGTCATAGATTTAAGCATACCCTAGTACATGTCCTCCAGCTTCATGAACAGCTTGTGAGACCAAACCCATGAGACCTATGCTTCCTCCTCCGTACACAAGATTCAATCTCCTCGTCACCTGTTTCACAAAACAGAGGAAACAGAGAGAAAACTCAATACCGGTTTCAGGGGTTGCAAGACTCTCATTAATTAAGATTTAAGCATAATCAAACCAGTTCTTGAGCTAGATCAGTGGCAGCATCTCTGTAGCAATCTCTGTTTCCGCTGCTGCTACCACAGAAGACACAAACCCTCTTGAACCTTGACTCCACTATTTCCATTCTCTTAGCCAAATCAGTTAGCTTTTCTTCTTTCTTTCTTTGTTTTTCTCTGGTTGATTTGGAGGAAAGATAAGTTTCTTTCTTGGAAGATGAACGTGTGGTTCAAGCTAGCTCATTTTTGTTTCACTCTGTGTTGCAACTTAGACAATGAGACAAGAAATTTATATAGACACAGCAAAGGAACAAAGACAGACAGTACTGTTCCATATATCCAATTGTATTCAAGTAACAAGCTTTCTTCTTTTCCTTTTTATGGTTGAAAGAGTGGGTCGCTTTTTTGGTTAAAAACAAAAAATACACTTAAAGATCAATTTAAATTCAAAAGTAACTACAATAACGAGAAACTTAAACAGAGTTTAGAAAGTAAAATTAAAGCATTTGGATGGAAGGTTAAAACCAAGTGTGACAAAACCCAAAAAAAACTCTTAAGTAAATTCTTAGGTGGAAAGGTTGTCATTTATTAAGAAAACATTGATTTCTCTCGTTCCTAACTTCATTTTCACAGTTGGTGTGATGCTGTCATAAGACCCTTTGTGTGTTAGGTATATACTATATCTTTGCTTTTTTTTTTTCCTTTTCTAGGAAGGATGGTTCATCATCATCAACATCAACGAACCGTTTTTCCTCAACTTTTCTCCATTCAATGTTTCGTCCTTTAGGCTCAACGTGTCGAGTTCGGGTTGATCCACACTAATGGCTAAATTTGATGGATCCCACATTATGACCCATACTTGTTGGTGTATATGTGTCAACAAGTAGGGTTCTTCTCTTGACACAACATTCCATTATTAGTTTGTTCGGGTTACACATTGTACATGTACCTGCAGCCTTTTGCGTAGGAGATTGTATCTAAACGACACGTAGTTTGCTTTTCTAAAACCCAAACAGCACTCACTTCTTCTCGTCTTCTTTTTGGGTCAATGCCTAACTTTGACTCGGTCAAAGAAATGCTATAAATTCCCTCTTTAACTACCTTTTCCAAACATGATGCATAATATAATAAGTGATCTGCTGGCTCATTTCATTCAATTAGAACTTGACTGTAGCTAAAAGCTCTCTGTGACGAACATGTTGAACTTCGTTACTGTATTGTATTTCGGGATGAGTTTTCGATGGGCTTGGACGAGCCTTGTTTTGGTATCCATAAGAACTGATATGATCGATTGCATTTGGTATCGGCATATCATTATAATAATCAACTTCGGCCCATTATTGATTTTGTTTCTATTTTTGGACCTCAAAGCCCAATATACAGGCCCATCTAATTTTAATTTTTTATCCATATCACTGAAACTATGAAAAGACCTTACAATTGCGAACAAATCCACTTGGCACACTTTTGCATTCAGAGGCATATTCAGCTACCAGTTATATTCAGAGGCAATCCACAAATCGATTGCATTCTGTTTTTGTCTTTTTTTAATAATCCAGATTAGTATTTGTATACGTGTATATATATTTGTATTAGTACATTTTCAATTAGTGTTTTCGTCTCTTTTTTAGCTTGTTTTTTCTTCAAATAAGTTAGTGTGATCCGATGGTGATACTCATGTGTATTAAATGATAAATCAAATAAATCCATTTAGCCGTCAATGGATTTAAGAAATAAAATATAGCGACCTCAGTTTAAATGGGTCCGACGCATGCTTTAAAAAAATAAGATTGAGGAAGTGAATTAATCCTTGTTGCCTTGCCGGTGTATTTGCAGTTTTGCACACTTTAGCAATATGTCACACTAGAGGAACGTTTGTTTGGCTCAGCTCCCTTAATTCAAAATTGGCCGCTAAACGAACGATCAAGTTGAGATGAAATGAACAGAACATATATCAGTCTGTTTAATACTTGTACCATTCAGAAAAAAATATCACAATTTCGTAAAGTGACTGATGAATGATGATTAGTTGTTCTTTTTACTTTATGCCGGTTTTACATTACCAAATGCATGTGAGACAGCATTATAGTGATATATATAATTCATGAGACAGCATTATAGTGATATCTATAATTATTTTGCTTTCATGTTTCTGATATAATCTAGACATCACCATCACCTAAAGGAACGGGGGAAGCTACTAGGCAACCTCAATCGAGGATCACTTTACTTATCGTTACTTTTGGAACTTCGACCACTCGTCCTACTCCTAAATTATTATTTTTAATTTCATTTTAACAACATTTTTTTTATGAAAATGATGATTCAAAAGTATCACCAACTCGTATCTCGACCGACACCTACAAAATCTTGTAATGCCAAAGCTGACTCGTCTCATCTAGCAGTATTCAACTTGACACAATCTAACGCAACCCAACCTTCAGCCTTGTTTTTTTGACTTGAGCTTACAGCTTAGCCACACATAACCGGATGAAACCATTTGTATTTAACTGATGATTTGGATTTTTTTGTCGTCACTAATTTTTTTTTTATTGTAATACTAGTAAATTATCGTATCTATTTTATCTTATCATAAATAAAAGAAAATGAAAAATATTAGAAGTATATACATATTTTGCGTCAATTTCGTAAAATTCACTAGAGTTTACAAAATCTTCCGATTATTTCATGATTATCTCTGATTCGATCTGTTTTGTTAGTGGGAGTTGATGAGCTTTGTTTTTGTATGAAGTTCGACGAACAATTATTCTTTTTGTAATTTTCTGTGAAATAAGATATTTTGATTTCTTTTTTAGTTATTACGTACAAGCAAACACTTGCATAGTGCCAAGTGTCAACACTTGCACAGTATACTAATTCGAACATTATTATTCCAAACAAAAAGAAAAAATATCACAAAAAGAACCAAAATTGGGTAATTTCCTAATCGTTGTTAAGACTTTTCAATACTTCGATCTGTGATCACGAGGAAACTACCGAAACACATAAAGAGAATTCAAATTCAATTTTGTAAGTTTTGGT
>NC_025694.1:2445055-2446244 GCF_000633955.1 Camelina sativa
TGATTCGATCTGTTTTGTTAGTGGGAGTTGATGAGCTTTGCTTTTGTATGAAGTTCGACGAACAATTATTCTTTTTGTAATTTTCTGTGAAATAAGATATTTTGATTTCTTTTTTAGTTATTACGTACAAGCAAACACTTGCATAGTGCCAAGTGTCAACACTTGCACAGTATACTAATTCGAACATTATTATTCCAAACAAAAAGAAAAAATATCACAAAAAGAACCAAAATTGGGTAATTTCCTAATCGTTGTTAAGACTTTTCAATACTTCGATCTGTGATCACGAGGAAACTACCGAAACACATAAAGAGAATTCAAATTCAATTTTGTAAGTTTTGGTAATTATGGAAATTCAATTCTGTAAGTAGGTTGTAACATAGATAAACTAAAAACTCCTTTAACATAAAAAAAAAACATAGATCGTGAATTTGGTTAATGTACTACGTAATTTTCAAATAGAAGGTTTGCGTAACTCCACGATTACGCGCCAATGCATTTTAAGAATAAAACGATATTCTATGGAAGAGTACTGAACTAAGGATTTAAACATGGAGTATCATCCAAAACTTTATTTTTTTAGAAAAACATGGAGTCAACTTTGAATTCCGAAACTTTTGGTTGACTTATATTTAAGTTTTACTTTACTTATAATTAAATTTGACTGGTTTTCGTTTCCTCTAATCACCTGACCCCAATTATAAACAAAAATCACCTGTTACGAAAATGAGATAGCAGTGTAGTAATTAGATTTTTTGTTAAAGTCAACTTCAATTTTCTTCTTTTGATTTGATTCGCAACTTAAATGTGAACTTTGAAAATGAATATTGCAATATATTTTTGGTTAAGTTTTGTTTTCATACTTCGAAGCAATTTTGGTTTTAATACATTTTAGAGATGGATCAAAATAACCATTATTAGCTTGAGAGCATATAGATACAACAGTAATAGAATAATAGTATCGAATTAAAAAGAATAGATTACAAATATACCAAGAAAACAAGATATCCGCTTCCCATTCACTCCTAATGCGCAGAAAAGACAAATGTACCTACCAACTAATCCTGACTTACCACTAGACTTGAATCTACTTTCTGAAGCTAAACTTGAGACTAATCCTCACTTACAACAACTAGACTTGAAGCTACTTTTGAAACTTTGGTTTCAACAAATAAGAGAGTTGTGAAAG
>NC_025694.1:2447177-2450171 GCF_000633955.1 Camelina sativa
ATGTACCTACCAACTAATCCTGACTTACCACTAGACTTGAATCTACTTTCTGAAGCTAAACTTGAGACTAATCCTCACTTACAACAACTAGACTTGAAGCTACTTTTGAAACTTTGGTTTCAACAAATAAGAGAGTTGTGAAAGCAGATGACTAGATGCCTACTCTAAATCCTTTTCCACATACTTTTAACTTGTTTTATAGCAAAAGTCGAGTCAAAAGCAACTCACATGCACGTTTATCATCTCTAACTACTTGGTCGTCTAAAGTGTAAAAACAAAGACACGATGGGTGGAAGCTCGGCTCAAAGTTGACGCCGGCTTTGACCAAAAACCCCGGAAGAGCTAAACAAAGTCCAATGGAACAATGAACACAAATCTAATGCTAACCAGTTTGGTAGCTTTTCTTGGCCTTGACTTGAGTTATTGAAGCTACCTAACAAAATAAGAAGACTTCGATCTATCTATACCAATGGGTCCACGCTTTTGAGTACTACTGAAAGTGACCTAACTGATGACGTCATATTTATCGCGTCATAAATGCGTATGTCATAGTCATACTAATACTAATTACAACCGTTCAAAATATATCAATTAAAAATGGTAAGTAGAGATATGAATCGTTTAGTGTCGAATTATTGAGATTCTCTTGAGCACTTAAAAATGAAAATACCCTTCCTCTTTTGTCTTGGGAAAAAGAGATTCAAAGTCAATTTATTAGTGCACCCTACCCCAAAACAAACTATATAACCAACGAAAGGAGAGAACGAAAAAAAAGCCATACAAATTTGTGGCTTTACGTAAATAACGCGATTTAAAATCCTTAGAGAGAAAAAAAAAAGTTTTTTTTTTGTGTGAATACAATATGCCTATAGCATTGGGCAATTTGTTTGATTTGGAATCACAAGAAAGTGGTGGTTCTGCTTTATTTATGTCACCAAACCCCACCGCAGATCCACAACCAATCTCCGGCGATAAAAACGGCGGTGATGGTGGGGGGATTCCGGTTGAAGATTGGCTGCCGATCACAGAATCAAGAAAAGGGAATATCTTTACGGCTACGTTTCATCTTCTCTGTGTGGGAATTGGTCTCCAAGTGATTCTTCTTCCTGCAGCTTTCGCAGCTCTCGGATGGTAATAAATTACTCAAATCAAGATTCTCTTTATTTCTTCTTTATTTGCTCCAAAATTAAAAAACAAAACCCTCTGTTTTGTGTACTCTTTATGAATTTTTTTTTGTTTTGTTTGGTTTGTGAATAATATGTTAAAAGTTAAAATGAGATTTATTTTATTTTTCCAGGGTTTGGGGAACAATAATACTGACGGTAGGATTTGTATGGAAGCTCTACACAACGTGGCTTCTTGTTCATCTCCACGAAGCCCTACCCGGAATACGTATCAGCAGATTCGTGAGACTCGCAATTGCTTCCTTTGGTATGTAACAACAATTTAATAAGTTAATTCTATCCAAGTTACGAGTTTGTTGCTAAAACGGTACCGTTTTTCGTTGTTGTAATTTAGGTGTGAAGCTTGGGAAACTTCTCGCAATATTCCCTGTGATGTATCTCTCAGGAGGAGCGTGTACGATTCTGGTTATAACCGGAGGGAAATCGATACAGCAACTTCTACAAATTATGTCTGAAGACAACACTGCGCCACTCAATTCAGTGCAGTGCTTCTTGGTTTTTAGCTGCATTGCGGTGATCATGTCTCAGTTTCCGAATCTGAATTCTCTTTTTGGAGTCTCGTTGATTGGTGGTGTTATGGGAGTCGCTTATTGCACCGTGATATGGATTTTGCCTGTAACTAGTGATGTAAACAAGACTGAGCAAGTCAGATACGCTACGACGGATGAAAGTTTCGTTCACATTTTCAACGCTATTGGATTGATAGCTCTAGTCTTTCGTGGCAACAACCTCGTCCTTGAGATACAGGTTTGAAAAAAAAACTCGTATTTAAAACATGATTTAGATTTTTCCAAAATATATATGTTACATTTTCGTTTGGTAATGATAATTAATGTGGTTTTGTTTGTGGGTGATATTTGTATAGGGTACTCTTCCTTCAGATTCAAAAAACCCTTCAAGTAAGACAATGTGGAGAGCAGTATTGATCTCTCATGCTCTCGTCGCGATTTGTATGTTTCCACTATCGGTTGTTGTATATTGGGCACACGGAGACAAGGTATGTCAAAACGACAAAACCAAACACTATTCCTTTTTTTTTTTTTTGTGTGTGTGTTTATGTTTGCGTTCACATTTTGCAATAAAATATCTTGAAAAGTAATGTATACGTATTTTTACTTTATAACAGATTCCGGCCTCGGGAGGTCCTGTAGGCAACTATTTGAAACTTTATACACAAGAGCACTCGAAGCGAGCAGCCTGTTTCATACATCTCACGTTCATCTTCTCTTGCTTATGTTCATATCCGATAAACTTAATGCCGGCGTGTGACAACGCAGAGATGGTGTACACAGTCAAGAAACAAAAGCGTGCATCCATCATTGTCCGGATGATGTTGCGTGTGTTCTTGGGTTTGGTTTGTTTTTCTATAGCCATCGTATTCCCGTTTTTGCCTTATCTAGCGGTGCTTATCGGAGCAATAGCCTTGCTTGTAACATTTACGTACCCCTCTTTCATGTGGATCTCTATCAAAAAGCCTGAGAGGAAAAGTCCAATGTGGTTGTTCAACGTTTTGATGGGTTGCTTGGGTGCTTCTCTCAGCTTTTTGCTTTTGTTAGCCTCGGCTCTGCGCTTGGCTCAAAAGGGTTTGCATGCAAACTTCTTCAATCCTTAAAGCGTTCTTGTAATTGTTACAATGTAAATAGGATTCGTAAACGAGATAAACTTGGGATTATTTAATATATATTTTTCACAAGGGAGACGATACCTTCGGTTATGATTTACGCGATCAAAATACTTGTAAAGAAATTGATCAACGTATTGTAACAAGTGTTAATTCCATAAGAGTATCAATGCTCTAGCTAGCTATGAC
>NC_025694.1:2450371-2479802 GCF_000633955.1 Camelina sativa
TCTAACTCAGAACTGATCATTATGATGTTCATATTGGTCAATGATCAGAACAAGACTTGGAGAGATCATGTTTTTTGCCAAGTCTATCGCCATACAGAGTGATGCTGCATCTGATGTTCGAATGGAACTTACTCTTGACCAATCGGCCGAGCACATAGGCTCGCGATCGCAACGTGAAAGTCAGGTTAAGAGGCAAAACGACTTGGTCCGGTTTAGCTCGTTGACCATAAAGAGCCGGTACGCCTCCGTACAGAGGAATTTGATTCCCAAATACTTTGGTCTCAATGATTCTCTCGCTTTTCCTACGTTGAGAAAACTCTTCCATCTGATTTTGGTCACACACACACACAAGAAAAAGCGAAATTGATTAATGCACATGAATCACAACCGGCCCGGTTTAATCAATGAGTGTGAGAAATTGTTTTACCTGACCGGAGGCGAGGATAAGCTGGGAATAGCTGAGCTGGAGGGGAGAGGAAGTGACGTGGACAGTGAAGAACGTTGCAGGATTTTTATATAGGATCGTGACCGTTGAATTTAGGGTCAGCATATCTGTAAGCACTCCCGATTGGTCGTTCCCGGACTGCACGTTCAAGCTCTCCAATACCATCTCCTGATTAATTTTGTGAATAACTCAATTTGTGAGTAAAAATTTATGAGACTGTTATGAAACTACTATATAATAGTGTATGAGACAAGAGAAATAAAGTAGAATAAAAGACAAGAGATGAATGTAAATAATAGAGTTTATTATTTGTGTTCTTCTTATTTTTCTACTTACACCACTATTATTCACTAACACTTCTTCATATTTATAGTGAAGTAAACAAAACATATGAGTCCTTTACTCATTAGTTTTGGTAATGGTAAATGTTACACTTAAAGGATTATGTAATACTACATGGACAAGTATAATGCCATGTGTTTGTGATGGAATAATCACACTTGTGTTTCACAATACTCCCCCTTGATTATCCATCACCATTAACTAGTTACGACAACGTACTACCTCATTAAAAACCTTGTCACGGAAAAACCCATTGGGATAAAAACCATGACAAGGGGAAAAGAGTATAGTAACGTAATCTCCCCCTCGAAAAGATATATATAATCTTTTTTCATAAATCTCATAGATGACGCATTCCAATACTGTGAATATGCTTTCTGAATGTGGTAGTCGGAAGCGTCTTTGTAAATAGATCTGCTGCATTGTCACTTGAGCGGATATGTTGGATCTCAACTTCCATCTTTTGCTCGAGTTCTTGAATGTAGGAGAAAAATCTTGGAGGTATATGTTTATTCTGTCGCTCTTGATGTAACCTTCTTTGATTTGGGTGACACAAGCAACATTGTCTTCAAATAATGTTGTTGGCTCTTTACTGGCGATTATTCCACTCAATTCTTGTATGTGGTTAGTCATTGATCGGAGCCATACACATTCCCTCGATGCTTCATGAAGAGCAATTATTTCTGCATGATTTGAGGAAGTGGCGACCAAAGTCTGTTTCTGTGAGCGCCATGAGATTGCAGTTCCTCCAATTGTGAAAACATATCCAGTTTGGGATCGGGATTTATGTGGATCTGATAAATATCCTGCATCTGCAAAACCAACTAGACCAACCAAAGAGTTTCTAGGATAGAATAATCCCAAGTTAACCATACCTTTGCAATAGAAGATACGTTTTAACTCATCTCCAAATCTACTTATAGAGAATGAGTTATATGCTGCAACGAGATTAGTTGAAAAATGCTATGCACAATTCATAAGACATATAAATGTTCATCAGCATTTATATATGATCTTATATGACTATATATATATATATATATATTTATTTGACTTCCTTTAGAAGTGATTAGTATAACATCTATTTCGATAGAAGTTTAGTTTGGAATATTTGGAGACATTTTTGTCTTTCCAAGATCTTTTATTCCAAATAACTCTTCAAGAGTTTTGATGATGTTCAAAATCATCACTGTTATGAGTTTTCGAAAACATAATTATGGTATCATATATTTTTCATGATAAGCTCTTCAAGCATCCCATAAAGCATATTTCAAGTCATTCATATAGCATCTCTTTTGTTTGATAGGGTATTTTAACAAAACATGGAGCGACACACCATTTTGTTATATATCATTATACCCTTTTGATGCTTGGACCACTAGTACAAAAATTACTCGTCTTTCATAAGAGTTTAATATAGACTTGATTACCTCTTTTATTGGCCAATATATATCTCTATATGCTCACAGAGCAGAGGGTTATGATCCTCATTAATCACATTTGCGCTATATCATTTTATTGTCGACATGTATGCCTTTGGTTCCATATTTCCCGTAATGATATGGTTAATCGAGATCTCTTTAATCATTATATAAATGATTTTATTCAGGTACCTGATTTTATTATTAACCATATCAATCGGTTTCTCTACTACTCTTGAGGAGTATCTTGCTCCTCTTTAGGAGTTTATTAGCTCTTCTTTAAGAGTATATCTACTCTTCTTTAGGAGTTCATTTGCTCCTCTTTTGAGGATTTTATTTATCTTAGGAACCAAAGTAGTCTATCACGTTTCTTATGTGTCATAGACTTCGTATGTCATCCGCCAGAGTCATACTTTTATTGGAGCATTTTTAGCTGGGATGTGAGATTTCTTAGAACTACAAGTTCATATTCATTTATGTGAGGATCAATAATTATATGAAATCTCATCCATCAGCTTTTTGCATTCGATTTGCAATATATATTTTGAATAGTGATCTGTTGAACTTTTGAACTTTTAAATTCATATTTATTGGTTCAAAGATCCAAAACTATTCGACGATTCTCCCATAATGATGGGGAATTTTATCATCCAACATGATGATATGCAAATATTGCAATAGGCACATCTTTCATAAGATGACTCAATATTATTAGAGCGGAGACTCATCTCATGCATCTATATATCTCATCCTCTGTGGATGATATTTTTATGTGGTGTGGAAGAGCATTTTATAATATATATCACACACCCATAAGATTTAAAATGAGAAATATTTGATCTCCAACCATAAATATATAACATGGGAGAAATATTTCTTTATAAAATGTTGGCCTCATATATAATATTGACTACATGAAAAACTGCATGTTCCATGTTTTGACATAGAGATTAAATCACTAAGAACCGTTTTGCAATCTCTTAGGATTGCGCTATGAACAATTCGTTATAGCTCATTTCAAGAGTGAACATCATGGATGTTTCACTTTATCACATGTGCCATATATATGTGATAAACTATAGGATATGACTTCACCATAGTTATATCACTATGGGGTGTCAAATTCACCAAAGTTTATCGATTTATTGCCGATGTGGGATTCCTTTAATTCTCCCCCTCAAGATGATAACTCTTAGAGTTCATTCATCTCGTACTGAATCCCACTTTAGGATCAACAACATACCGATTTCGGTTAGGTCTACTATCTTAGATCCTTATAAGATATGAGCTTAGTATTACCCCCTCTCAAGATGATGACTTTTATGTCCATTCACCTTTGACAGAATCTTATGTTTAGATCGGTTATATTTGGGGATTTATGAAAGAAATCAAATCATATATATAATAAGCTTGTTAATCCAAAAGGATGGTGAATGAACCAACATTATATGATTCTGGAGGCATAGCCTACCACAAAATTAAGGAGGAGGTATAAAACCATCGTCTCCTTAAACAATAAATAAAAATTTAAATGTATTTAAATACACTAATAGAAATTCAACATAAATTAGATGTTAACTGAAATATGAATGAAGTGTTGTGCTTACAACTTCATGGAGGCATGCAATACTTTTCAAACAAAGTTTGTTTCTCTAAACAAATTCTCAATGATTTTTTAATATCATTAATTGACTGTGGCTTGACCGGTAACATTATGCTTGAAGTATTAGGGAATTTCATATTAACTATCATTTTGCCATCTTTGTTTTTGCATGATATAATCATATACATGCATGTCTCTAATACGGTCGAACATGCAATACCATATTTATTTATAGTCTCAACATAATAATTTTACTAAGACAAAATGTCTTTGAAACTCCATGAGTTTCTTTGAAACTTTGGAGAATGCTAGACATCGATAATTATGAATCTGATGTCTTTGGAAGTCGAGAGACTAAGTCATCTAGACCTTCCAATTATCTTTGCACTGTCTATGATATACTGACATGTGCTTCATATATTCTCATAAGAGAAATATTTGATTATAAAGACATTTCATTGTCTTTAAATCTTATATAACACATACAATGATTCTTTTGCAAATAAACAAAATTAAATAAACAAACTATAAATTCAGATAATAAAATAAGAGCTATAGCCTTATATATAAAAAATTAATAGACATAACTTTTCTTTGATCGTAGAGTAGGCAGAGCCTATCATATATAACGATCAATCCGGAAATGACATAGCCTTATATTTGATCGTATAGAAAGCAAAGCCAATCTTTCGGGAAAGGACATAGCCTTTTGTTAGATCGTAAAGGAGGGGCAAAGCCTACCATATCAAATGATCAATCCAAATATTATATAGCTTTATATATGATCGTAAAGGAGGCAAAGCCTACCATATATAACGATCTATCTATCCGGAAAAGATATAGCTTTTATTTGATCGTGAAGGAGGCATAGCCTACCATATATTTAACGATCTATCCGGATATGATTTAGCTATAGATTTGATCATTAAAGAGGCAACGCCTAAGACTTATAACGATCAATCTAGATAAATGTATAATTTCACGATACCTATAATATTTATGTTCTATAAATATAAACAGAAACAATATGAATTTACTTACCTTATAAAAGCTTCAGCCGTAAAGACATCGTGCTGATAACATGTTATGAAACTACTATATAATAGTGTATGAGACAAGAGAAACAAAGTAGAATAAAAGACAAGAGATGAATGTGAATAATGGAGTTTATTATTTGTGTTCTTCTTACTTTCCTACGTACACCACTATTATTCACTAACACTTCTTCATATTTATAGTGAAGTAAACAAAACATGAGTCACCTACTCATTAGTTTTGGTAATGGACAAATATAATGCCATGTGTTTGTGATGGAATAATCGCACTTGTGTTTCACAACAGAGACATCATTATTTGTTAAAAAAAAAAAACGTTAAAGCTGTTAAATAAAACCTCTATTTAAAGCTGTTCTTTTTTTTCATATATATTCATTTACATACAAATCCATTTTCTACATTTATTTCCTTGATATTTTTTTCCTATTTATAGTACTAGTAGTTGATTAGATAGGGAGCTTAATGAATAATTTTTCACAACCCCACAAACTTTCCTTAATGAATTGATGAATTCGAAATTAAATATGAAAACGAACGAAAAATAATATGAGTATGACACATGCATCTTTCATCAATTAAAAAGAACAACTATGTCATCTTTCCACTTCATAAAACTAAATTTCGAAAACAGAGAATGTGAAGTTTCACGTAAAATTTCTGTTGAGTGATCAAACCTCTATGATCAGTTACCTTCAAATTGACAATAGGTGAGAAAGATTTGGAAACGCCCCACAAAATGAGACAGAAGAGGGTGAAGGCCAATACCAACGTAAACAACAAGCACGAGTAAAACCTCGTGTTCCATCTCCTCCTCTCATCCGGACCGTGCATTTCATCGTAGTCTTCATCATTGTCATCATGATCCTCGTAGATTCGGCGTTCAAGATCATGCAATTGGACACTTCTGTACTCGTTTCTCAATGGTCCAGAGACCCGTGGAGTCGAAGATGACTCGGCCGCAGAGTCATGATGGTAGTGGCTGACCTGGCCTTGACGGTTAATTGGTGAACCGTATGGGCTAAAACCTGATCCGGTTGATATCTTTTCTACGTCTGTGTTCGTTGGGCTGTTCACAATATAAACCGGCTTCGTCGTCTGTGACATTGGAGATCTAGCCGGCCGCGTCATCATCATCTCCTTCACAATAAAGCTTTTGATTTTATTTTGGAAATATTTTATATTTTGGTTATGACCTCTCTATTTTAGAAGGTGGGAAAATGAAATAGGAAATAAGCAGGAACGGAGAGAAAATTAAATTACTTTTGAGAGTAACGGTTGATGCTGACAAAGAAAAACAAAATTGCAATCAAGAAACTACAATTGAAACTCAATTTTTTTTTAAAAAATGGCCAATCGAACTGTGTACGTACATATGTGTAACTTTCTTCGAGATAGCTAGGTTTTAAGAAAAGGAAAAAAAATAATTTATATACCTAGTAGTAGATTGCTATGGCATACGGTACGTACATAATGGAGAATATTATATATTTTATGTAATTTTCTAACAAAAATTAGACCATATACTAATTGATCAATACTACAGTCTACAAAAGCTGAATTAGTTTTAGTCTTTTAGAATATTGGGTCAAACGCGTGGGAGGAGGCTAATGATCGATTCGAAACGGTTTGTTTGAAACGAAACGGTCTGTTCTAATTAAGTTATTCCTACAGTGTTTATTTGATATTTTATTTTTATGACGTCATAAAAGAAATTTTAAGTTGTTCCTAATTTCGTACAGAACTAGATATTCACCAGCGATATACAGCAGGGCTATATTTTTTATTTAGAAATACAAAATATAATTTCTTTATTATATTAATTATATATGTGAATATTATCTTTTGTACTTTTAAAATGTACTATAGTTTAACATCAATATATTATATAGTGTATAATTTCCATTGTCTATATGTATTGATTTATTGTATAGTTAGTATATCCTTATTGTTCATTAAATTTAATTTAGTCAACAAATATACTATAATTTGACTTTATAATTTTGGTTGTTTTATATCTATATCATTTAACACTTTTGTATTTATTGTTGTGCAAGTCGATTAAATTGGTGGAATGTTTTTTTTGTAAAGTTTGATTTATATCAATTGTTTCTTATTAGCATGGATCGAAAATCCATATATTAATATATTAGCTATTGAAAAAACACTTCGATGAAGAAGTAAAAAAAATTACTAATAATTTGTGTTAATTCGGATCCAAAAATATTTGCCTCATGTCTTTTTGTACGAAAAATAAGACAAATATTATTTTGTTTTATGTCTAGACTAACAATTATACCATCTTTTCTTCTTTCCTCATCATCTCCCGGCTATCTGGTGTTTGTAAAACTAACAAATCAGAATTTCACTGTTATGATTCTTCATTGTTTTTAATAGACATAACAGACTAATTTAATTTTTTGTTTTACCTCTAAAAACGTATGACTTATCTGCTTCGTTACCCTGTTCTATGGATCAGAAAGTGTCAAAGTAGCAGCCATAGAGAATTAAACGAAAGAGTGTTTAAGGTTTATTGTGAGGGTACATGTGATTGCTTATGCATAATCGAGTTTTAGGTTACTAGTATTTATAGGCAAATGATTAGGTCGACTAACACATCTTTACACCTCCAATAAATATCCGGTCAAGCAAAAAATTAGAGAGATAATAACTATATTTGTTTTTTTTTTATGAGATATGATATATTTTAGTAGTTAATTATGTTTCAGTTGATTGATTTAGAAGATAAATGATTGGTGGGAATCAAAAAGATTGAATACAAATCTCGGTTAGAATCATCGTCGAAGGTAATAAAATCACTGTCCATTTAATATTTAATTTTTAAGATAAACTATTGGGGAAAATATTTGGGAATCAAGAGATTTGATCATAAATCTCGGTCGTGAATCTCATGATCATCGTCTAAGGTTAAAAAATCTGTCTCTTATTTAATATTTATTATCTTAGATATATTGAAGCCAAAAATTTAGATCTCAAGTGGGCTTGGACCATTGTCAAAAAAAAATGTGGGTTTGGATCTTAATAGAAGGGAGTTATGTTGTAGAACCCAACTTATCAATTTCAAATAATTAATGCTAATGGCAGGGGTGTAAATAAGCTAAAATTTTAGGATTTATTTGCTAAATGTTTCTGAAAATGTATATATATATATAGATTTCAAAGTCAATAACGCCTTTAATTTCGAAGAAAATTAATTTTTGAATTAATTTCTTTGGTTGACAAAAAAAATTAATTTCCTTGCAAATTAATTAATGACGTGCCTTTAAGTCTAACATTTAAAGTGGCCGTTTCAATTTGAAAATAAACAAAAATCAAGAATTCATTTTAATGGTCCAAACATTTTGGTTTATTGTCAGTTTTGGACACTTACATAAATTCANACCTCTCCTTACGTGTTAGCTTTCTCATCACTGATCAAATTTGCAAAAATAAAAAAACAATGTACTATCAGATTTTATTATGGTTAATGCTTTCTATTAGCTCAGAAGCCAAGCGTAACAAAAGTATTTCATAGAAGAAATACCCCACAAAGGAGTACCTCTTCTTACGTGTTAGCTTTCTCATCACAGATAATATTTGTCACAACAAAAAGGCAGACGAAACCACTAGATTGAAAACAATAACTAAAGAAGTTTTAGCTCATAAGCCAAGCGTAACAAATGTATTTCATTGAAGAGATACACCACAAAGGAGTACCTCTTCTTACG
The DNA here is from genome assembly GCF_000633955.1 of Camelina sativa. Taxonomy (NCBI): domain Eukaryota; kingdom Viridiplantae; phylum Streptophyta; class Magnoliopsida; order Brassicales; family Brassicaceae; genus Camelina; species Camelina sativa. The sequence goes on from NC_025694.1 coordinate 2,458,963, forward strand.
TGTTAGCTTTCTCATCACAGATAAAATGACATGATATATTCGGTATCAACTAGTAGTTAACTGGTTAAGTGTGGTCAGGTTTTCGTATATTTACGTGGCAAATTAATGTAATTTCCAGAAATATCAAGAGACGAATACAGATGGTTTGGTTGTTACAAGTCGTTTTCCGATCAACTGTTGTAGAAACTAGGTTTCACACCATGAATTTGTTTGAAGGAGGAAACAAATTCTGTAAAGCTATCTCTCTAAAAACTTGAATCAAAACTAGTTAGCAAAAGGGAATTGAAATCTCTTGAAGAAGAAGTTAGGGTTTATGCTCAAAAACAAGTAAAAGTAGAAGAATTGTATTAATTGCTGGATGCCTTACAATGGAGAAGCCTCTCTCCCATTTTATATAATTTCGTTCGATCACAAAATATATTAACTTTCATTATAGCCCGAAACAAGATATGGAAAGTTCCCATCTCTTCCTCAAGTCGGCCGTCAGGCGAATCAAGAAGTCGGCTTTTCATCAATGGGGCTGGGCCTCTTCGTCCGAACAGGCCTTAAGTAGATCATCAGTTAGGACCCTTAACCAGATTCCCGATTAAATAATCAATTTGTCTTTCCGGTTTAGATCGGTATGTTGGGGGTGCTAAATCCCGCATCAGCAACTGTGATTCATAATACATGAAGTCTTTATTGTGTATGACAAGAGGCCTTCAGTGGATCCTTCATTTATTTCCACGAAGAGTATTGATATAATAGTGTTTCGAATTTGCTAGCTAATCTAGAAGCTAGTAGCTAGTATATATAGTTCACGATACCTAATTTTATCACCACCACAATTATTATTAGGATTGTTGCATATATTCATGAACAAAGACGTAATAAAGTAAATTAATAAATAATGTCAAACTGACTATGCAAGAAAATTCACTTTATTAGATGGTGATATTCATAAGACACTGGGAACATGAAAAGAAGGATATCCTTAAGTTTCTAATCTAACTCGACTATATATAATAAAGCCTCAACTCACTTCATTCCCACTTTCACTTGTTTGTGGAGGAATTGGGGACAATGTGCGCACAGTTGTCCTTTAGAAGAGGAGGAAAAAACGGGTTTAACGGAAACATATGAGGCCAACAGTTAGCATCTATGGTCGAGAAAGCTTTGCAACATGCCACTCCAACATTTCCAAACTTACCAGAAAAAACTGACTTGAAGACCTCCAATATGCATCCTTGAGTATTGAAAAGAGATGACCAACATTTTTCCAAATCAATAGGAAAATCCGGAGGAGATTGCAAGCGCGGTGGTTGTTCATGAGCTGTTCCCGGAGTGATTAGAATTGCAGCACATAAGGCTACAACTAAGACTAAAGAGAAAATAGCTCTTGAATTGTTTCCCATCTCTCTTTTTCTTCTTCCTTTAATTTTTTTGCTAACTTCCTTTTGTTTTGATATTTGGATGGTTTGGGTGTAGGGAAACAGACTATAATTCATAGTCATGGAACTAGAAATTAGTAAATCAAAATGGTATTAAATTATGTAATTAGTTAGAACTATTAAATGTTTATAAGTTATAACATACAAGCAACGGAAGAAATTTAAAAGCTTTGTAAAAATAACTCATGTCCTGTTAATTCTGGTTTGACCAATGAAAGTTCGCTCTGTCAAAACCATAATATGTTATGGGTACCACTATATATAGCCCTGATTGTTGTTGTAATTTTGTTCAATGAAAGAAATAAGATAATGATATTTGCCATGCAAACAAAATTTTCGCGTTAAAATAAAATAGTGAAGGCCTAAATGAAACAGTTTACCTTAGTTTTTATTATTCTCGTAAATATTGTCTACGAGCTTTGGGTCGACTAAAAATTACTACACCTCATTCGAAAAGATTCGTTTTAGACAATATCATCTATTGCAGTAAACATGAAAATGTTGGATATTTTAATTTGTGGTAAATAACTTACAGAAATTATATTTTGGATATTAATATTCATTTATAATTTCGTTTTAAATCAGATTTTGTGTTTAATAACAAAAGTGACAATACGAGTATCTCTCATGTGTTATGTAAATGGTATAAAAACAATTTGAAGAGTAATGTTGACAAGTGACAACAACAAAACCTTTACAAAAAAAATTATTTATTATATATATGTGAGAAAGAAGTTGACAACAAATCGAAGAGAAAAAATATCAAGTTCAATGAAGGGAAGAGACATAATAATAGATCATGATCATGGCCCCTGCACAAAAAGGCTCAGACAAAATATTGTACCGGTGGTTTGGAAATCTTATTCCTCAGACAATAGAAACGTCACACCAAATATTTCAAATTTTGTGTGCCTAACTTTTCGCAAAGATATTCGAACCGATCGAAAAATCCAACCTTGTTTTTAACATGTTTATTGTAGGACTTGCAACTCAATTTAGATCAGTCAAGTGATACGATGTGTAGGATATTTCATATTTGTGCTCAAGCACTTGATGATCTATATTCAACATGTTTTTGTAATCACAAATATCAAAGAGGCCATCCAATATACAATTTTCTTCTACCTTATCATCCAAATGTACGTACATTTTCATTGATATGGAAATGGATTTAAAATTAAACATGTAAATTATAACTACTATATATTAATACATTCAGAATGAAAATTTACATCCTCGTATAAGAATTAAATCCAAAGAGAAAGCAAAGAGTATTGATTTTAATTAATAAGAAAACATCAAACCAATGACGACATATAGTTTTGACTAGGAATTAAAAAATCAGCTATCCAATAACATATATTTTGAATCCACCCCCGTTATTAATAGAGAAGCACTCTTACAAAAAAACTAAAGTGTCCTCACATAACTCATGTACCTTTTTAATAAATGCTCTTGCTTCTCATTGTTATTTACATAAATATGTCATTGAAATATTATGACCTAATGTTTTTTTATTGATTTTAAAAAATGAAAGATTTAATCAACTATTAAATCAAAAAATGTATTTAATTATCATTTTTATAACTTATTTACTTATTAAAAGTAAATTACATTTCACAAACAAGAAAAAAAAATATTCATTTATATATCACTTTTATCATTTTTCTCATTGCATTTTTCAATTTAAATTAGTCTAAATTAAATCTATTAGCTTTAAAATATTGCTTTATCTATTTAATAGTATAGTGATATTGATGATAATGTGTAACATAAAATATGTGAATTTAATTTTTAGAAACACAAAAAGACATCAAAACTTTCTAGACCACCTTAAAATTCTTTTCCAAGTTCAAATATTTCACGGGTGAAACGTATTTTACAGAAAATAAACGCAAATTTGAATAAACGGAAAAAAATTTACTTATATATTTTGTTTTACACAAACAAATCTTAAATCTCAAATAATAATTTTATTCATAATATTTTACTTAAATCGATTTATCCCGCACTATTGCGGGGTGATACCTAGTTAATAATTATAAATCACAAACCAATAAACCTCTGCAAATTTTCTTTTAATATTTCATTGTCTTCCTAGTTGCCATTTATGTTTTACAATCTTGTATCTTAATGTTTTTTTTTCTCGTCAGCACCATATAAAATGCATGAAATTATAAAGGGTACAAAAGCAACAGTACATGAGATTAGCGACACTCCACCACGGAGTTTATTTTTATTAGAAAGAATATCTTTGACGTTCACAGAACACACGAGATTAGCGCCATTTCCTTACATGATTAAAACTTTCCATTAATCTATTGAAGGAAATGCTTTCTTACAAAGCGTCAATCATCGCAAATTATTAATAACTTTAATTAGTGATAATCCTTTCCTAATCAGTGACTTAATCAGCGTACATGCACATCTATAGTGTCAGACACAGTTGACAAAAATTTGTTTTTCGTAATTTTCTGACTTAGCAAAATTACATTAAACATTATTTTGGTACTAGATTCCACAATATATTGAAGGGAATCAAGACACGCACAGCGTCAATATCTAATCGCACATTCTTTAACCATTGATAAATATAAACATGATATACTAACTACACCAAAGTTTGTTTTGATATCGTACTCAATTTTAATATTTAGATACAGAGATATATAACATTTCTAAAATCATAGATATACAATGTAAGTTTGACAAAAAAAAAAGATATATAATGTAAGCAAGGGTAATATAACTGATTACACAATTTATCGAAATTTCCACTATAAATATCATCCATGTATATATTATAGTTTTCATTCTACATTACTTCTTTTTTTCTTATCTTGATAAAGTATAAATACCATTTAGGAAATAAAATGTATAGGCTTACAAGAAGCGGTACCTATATTTTGCCACTCAAAAGAAAAAGAATAAATAACAAGAGCCCATATATGCAATGGAGAATTGAAAGAATCTCTCAATTTTGGTTTACAAAAAAAAAAAAAAAAACTCTCAAATTTTAACACAGCCACAAAGTGGCATAAGACTTGAGAAATTGCGTCTATGTCGTCTAGCGCACAGGACACATGTCCGAGACATTTGACAGCTACCCTGATATGTGTTTTTTGGTTGACAGAGCTTGAAAATGGTTTGCTAGGAATACAAGAGGGATTGCAAGATTTTAAGTCTAAATTAGGTAGAATTTAACTCATACTCATTATTGTTATCATTAAGTTTCATTTAATGTATACAGGAGGACCGGTAATGGTGTATCGAAGTTGGTAGGCCAAAACACCGAAGCTTGTCGATTCCTTTTTGTCTCGACTAATATTTATTTAATCTAACCACATTGGTTTTTACATCTTTCAATTATCACAATATTGTCAATATATAGTAGCAGAAAAAAAAAACAAAAGGGATCGACAGGTGGTCTGAACTTCTTTCGTCATAAAATAAATTATTGAATCCAATTCTTAAATGTCATATTGATATCGTTGAACATTAAATTCATTGAAACACTGAATTCATGAAATCATGTTGGGCTCTGAAATTACTATGGTACTTATCTTATATATAACCAAAATTACCATTGTGCCCTCACTTCTGATTGCTTTAAAAGAGAACCCTAATTTCTCAACTCCATATCACCTGTCTTTATATCTCTACTAAACAAAATCTTGATAGAAACAAAATGGAAGATACTAAAAAACAATTAGTAGATGAAGAAGCGAAAGCTTCCCTAGACATATGGAGGTATGTCTTTGGGTTTGCAGACATCGCAGCTGCAAAGTGTGCCATTGATCTTAACATACCAGAAGCCATTGAAAACCATCCTTCGTCACATCCCGTGACACTAGCTGAACTCTCCTCCGCCGTCTCCGCCTCTCCCTCACATCTCCGCCGTATAATGAGGTTTCTTGTGCACCAAGGACTCTTCAAAGAAGTTGCCACAAAAGATGGTTTAGCCACTGGCTACACTAACACGCCACTCTCTCGCCGTATGATGATCACAAAGCGTGACGGCAAGTCGCTGGCTCCTTTTGTTCTCTTCGAAACAAGACCCGAGATGCTCGCCCCATGGTTGAGACTGAGCTCAGTCGTGCCTTCTCCGGTCAACGGTTCAACTCCACCACCGTTTGATGCAGTGCACGGTAAGGACGTGTGGTCGTTCGCGCAGGGTAACCCGGGCCTTAGCGATCTGATCAATGAGGCCATGGCTTGTGATACAAGGCGAGTGGTGCCACGTGTAGCCGGAGCTTGTCACGGCTTGTTAGACGACGTGGATACAGTGGTTGACGTAGGAGGTGGTACCGGAGAAACGTTGGGTATACTTGTAAAGGAGTTTCCTTGGATCAAAGGATTTAACTTTGATCTTCCTCATGTTATTGGAGTTGCTCAAAATTTGGATGGTGTTACTAATGTTGAGGGTGATATGTTTGATTCTGTTCCCGCATGCGACGCTGTCTTCATCAAGGTCAATTTTATTTTCACACTCTTATTTTTTTTTTAATTAACTATCAACATTCACGAAAATCTAATTTTTTTTTTTTTTCATGATTACTTTCACTTAGTACTATTCATCAATATCAAATTTCACATAAAAGGCACAAATAAAATGATTAAATGTTATATTTAATATTTTTGTATAGTTAAAATGTTGAATGTTAGAAGTATCATTATTCTTTTAGCTTCGCAATAACTAAGCCTCGTACTAAGCTATAGATTATGATTTGATTTATTATTTTGTATAATTTTTTTTTTCAATTTTATACAGACACAAAAAGTTGAAAAAGTTGGCATGCTGAAAATTGAAATTATAGTATTTATTTTCCACCATCTTCCATTATATCGTAAATAATTTAGACATGACATATGATCTGACACCAAATTAAAGTAGCGAATCAATAAATAGCAAGTTAACAACCACTATCAAGTTTGCACAAAAAAAACAAAAAAAACAAAAACAACCACTATCAAGTATCCAATAAATAAAGCAACCACTACCAATTTTCCCAGATAGTATTAACCCTAATAAACCAATACATAAGAAGACACATCTTTTTATAATCAGGGCGAATGGAACAGAATCTTCCTTTAAGGATTTGTTTTGCCTTTTTGTCAAAATCATTTTAAGTTAACAGATTTTCCTAAAGTATACAGGATAACACTAATTAGTAGACATTTACCTTTCTGACTGGCCACCAATTAATGAGTGTTTTTTTTTAAAAAAATACGTGTGGTTGGAGAAAAAAAAAGAAGGAAAACACAAAAATACTCGTAAGCTTCAATCATATATATATAATACGTAAAATGTGATAAATGATGGCAGTGGGTGTTACACGATTGGGGAGACAAAGATTGCATCAAGATATTGAAGAATTGCAAAGAAGCTGTCCCACCAATTGTCGGGAAAGTGTTGATAGTGGAAGCTGTGATCGGAGAGAATAAAAAGACAATGATAGTGAACGAAAGAGATGAGAAGTTAGAGCACGTGAGATTGATGCTTGATATGGTGATGATGGCTCACACAAGCACAGGCAAAGAAAGGACTTTGAAAGAGTGGGACTTTGTTCTTACAGAAGCTGGCTTTGCTCGATATGAGGTTAGGGACATTGATGATGTCCAGTGTCTCATCATCGCGTATCGGTCTTAATGTTGATGATATGAAAGATTGCATCTCACATCTTTCCTTTGGAAAAAAACTCAATAAATTTGTGATTATTGGCTTAGCTTTGGTTTAACGTGAGAAATGATAACGACGTGTGAATAATCGACTTGTGTAAGAATAATTATGGCTTGTTTCAGTACCAGCCGTGTTGTTTTGTTATTTGTATCTTCCATTCCACACGTTTTTTTAAATTAATTATCTCGTCGAGTGTACGAATTTGCACCTATAATTTGCTTTTATTTATTGCTACAGCCATAGGCTGTATATATATGATATAATATATGATCTCTTATAAAATCTTACATTATATTGATTAAGTGGAAAAGTATAATCATAAAAAATAAAAATACCTATCAATCAAAATAATCTAAGGCTACAATCATATAAAAAAGTGGTCCAAAAACAAAGACCCAAATATTTACGTGGTTACGATGTCGGTGGGCGTTACAAGATAGGGGACACAAAGAAGCGGTCCGACTCCAACCCAAATCGTTGCAATTGCAAGCGTTATAAAGTTTTGGTTTGGTTTCAACTAGATTCAGTCTCTCAAGTCTCAACCATATAAGCTTGCCTTAAACCAAATCACTTTTACTCTCCGTTCGATCATACTTTAAACGGGTTTCATCACCCTATTGTTGATTCACTTAAAAAAATATATATATATCAACGATCCATTAAATTCCATTAACGTTAATCATGTAATTATGTACATATGTGTATAGTAGAACTCATTCTGAATTAGGATTCTTTTGAGCGCGCGTGAGACATCCCCCTAAGTTTCCGAGACATTTGACAGCGACGCTGATATGTGTACGTTTGTTGACAAAGCTTGAGAATGCCTTGATGGCAACAATATTGGTATCAACTATTAAGAGGTGTTGCAACTGGTTTGCAACTGGTTTCAAGTATAATCTAATTAAGTTAACTTTTACTCAAAATAATTTTTGTTAACATAAAGTTTCATGTCATATACAACAAGACGGGATGTAGGATCAAAACGATAGACTAGAACAAAACAAATTTATTCAGTAAGGGTTTGGATCCAAATTTATCCAAAAAGAAAAACATGAATAATTTTTGATATGACACAATAACATAAAGTATAGAATCATGGGATCTCTAGAATCAATTGATAAATAGTTAAAAACCACTATGAGATATCACATAAATAAAGCAACCAATACTAATGTCCCCATATAGTCCTGAATCCTGATCCACTACTAAAAAAAAGTGGGGGATATTGCGCAGATCGTCATTATCAAGATGTTTTGTTTTCCTTGAAAAAATTGAAGACTTTATAAAAATATGTGGAGAAATACGTTACACGTACGTGGTCTAATACGTAAAATGTGATTAAATTGAATGGGCGCAGTGGTTGGTGTTACACGATTGGGGAGACAAAGATTGCATAAAAGATATAATTGAAGAAATGAAAAGAAGCTGTCCCACCAAAGACCAAACGTTGGCAAAGTGTTGATAGTGGAGTGCGTGGTCGGAGAAAAGAAAAATAGGATGATAATGGAAGAAAGAGATGAGAAGTAAACACGTGAAATTGCAGCTTGACATGGTGATGATGGTTCACTGAAAGCACAGGCAAAAAAAAGAAAAGGACTTTGAAAGAGTGCATGGAACTTTGTTCTTACTGAAGCTGGCTTTTGCTCGATATATGACTCATGTGGCTAGGGACATTGATGATGTTCAGAGTCTTATCTATTGATCAAGGAGGATATGATACCAATGCAATAAGGTCGAGTGTCCGTACGACTGTCCATACGAATGTCCGTACAAGTCACTACTAATGGGCTACGGTCCATGTAAAGCATATAAGAACAGAGGCCTTTGTGATATCAAGACATATTGGAGAATAAGAAGGATCTAGAAGGGTTCGGATATGCAGAGAATCTCAGGGAGGTCACATGTTATCTTGGTTAACGAGATGAACAAGTCAAACAATGAGCAGAAGTCACTCTCAACAAAGGCGTTCTGTAGAGCAACAACTCTTCATGTCCCTTTCTCTCTTAAATGTCTCTGTAACGGCTATATGCTAGAGTTACGCCTATATATGTCATGTAACACACATTTGGAAGAAATAATCTAAGTATTCTATTATTTGTGTTCATTCTCTTTCACTATTTCCGCAATTCTAACATTATCATCGCTTATCACTCTTAAAAGGATGATACCAAAGGTTGAACCCTAGCCAAGGAAAAAGCTAAACCAACATTGCCTTTGAATAAATAAAAAACGTCAATAAATTTGTGATTAATTGGTTTAATTAGTGGTTCATCAGAAAACAAACAACTACGCGTGAATAAGCCTAAAAAAGTCGATGTCGTTTTATTTGTATTTTTCACATATATAATTCATTAATTTGATACAATAATTAGAAAACTCGAAAACAATGAACAAGCCCAAAAAAGTCCATTAGGACATAAGAATGAGGGGGGTGATTACACGCGTCAAGTTCTGATCGGATCCTAGAATCACCTCTCTCTTCCGGCGACGGGCTTTACACTTTACACTACCGCTTCATCTCCTTCTCTCTCTCTCTCTCTCTCTCTCTCTCTCTCTCCTCGAAGTAGGAAATTTCACGGCGAGACAATTTGGAATCTTATCTCTTGACATATCTCCGTTGATTCTTTTTTTCAAGGAAGATGAGTGAGAGTGCGAAGAGGGTCCGATCAAAAATTAACGGAGTACATCACCCTGTTGTTGATTTCTGGCGACGAGAGGTCGGTGGTATCTCTTCCCGTAATTTCTCCAATCGCTTCTCCGCCTCTGAGGTTTGTTTATCGTTTATCTAATAGTCCCTACACTTCTGAATTCTCTTCAGTTCGAAAGTTTTCAAATTTGTGGAATTTTAGTACTGTTGTCCAATTGAATGAATCGTTACATGTTGAATCGTTATATTCTCACTTGTGTCTGTATATGTAGAATTTGGTTTTGCGTCTTGAGATATACAAGAAGCTAGAGAAGCACAAAGGTTGTGTGAACACCGTTAGCTTCAATGCTGAAGGAGATGTTCTGATTTCGGGTTCTGATGATTGGCGTGTCATTCTTTGGGATTGGCAACTTGGGAACGTTAAGCTTTCCTTCCATTCAGGACACGCTAATAACGTATTTCAAGCAAAGTTTATGCCTTTCTCTGATGATCGAACCATTGTCACCTGTGCTGCTGATGGAATGGTAATTTTCTGACTAAATGTTTTTTTTTTTTATGTTATTGTATCAAATTGGTTTAGCTTCTTGTTTCTAACTTCTTTCTAAGTTCATAGGTTCGGCGTGCTAACATTCTTGAGGGTGGGAAAGTGAAGACGTCTTTCTTAGGTTTGCATCAAGGAAGAGCTCATAAGCTATGTATTGAGCCAGGAAACCCTCATGTATTCTACACATGCGGTGAAGATGGATTAGTACAACGTGTGAGTTGTAGTAGCTGCATCACTCTTTTTTGGATTTCTACTTTAGAATCCTTATAATTCGATTTAAACTAATTGGATTCTTTTCCCATTTCAGTTTGATCTGAGGACTGAAGCCCCTACAGAACTTCTCACTTGCCAGTCAGTTGATCCTAAGAGGAGGAACATGGAAGCCATCCAGCTAAACACAATTGCGATTGACCCGAGAAATTCTAACCTCTTTGTTGTTGGGGGAATGAACGAGTACGCTCGTCTTTATGATATCCGTAGAATTCAGCGTGGCGGTTTAAACGGTTCAACCCATCCTGCTGATCACTTTTGCCCTCCACATCTTGTTGGCAACGAAGATGTTGGAATAACAGGTTTGGCTTTCTCAGAGCAAAGCGAGCTTCTTGTTTCATACAATGATGAGTTCATATATCTTTTCGCACCCGATATGGGATTAGGGTCTAACCCTATCCCAGCCTCCTCCAAGAGTAGTGTATCAAAATCAGAATCAGCTTCTTCCCCAAAAGACGAGAACGAACAGTCAGTTCCTATGGTTTATAAGGGGCACAAGAACTCTGAGACGGTTAAGGGTGTGACTTTTTTTGGACCTCGGTCTGAATATGTGGTTAGTGGGTCAGACTGTGGGCGGATATTTACTTGGAGGAAAAAAACTGGGGAGCTAATCCGTGTTATGGAAGGAGATAGGGATGTAGTTAACTGTATTGAGCCTCATCCTCATATTCCTGTTCTTGCCAGTAGTGGAATTGAGAGTGACATCAAGGTGTGGACGTCAAAGGCAGCTGAAAGAGCTATATTACCTGAAAACATCGAACTGGTATGCTTTATTGTTGCATTGATTCACATTATGATTGTTTAGTTTATTCCCCTTCGTGCTAGTGTGTTTTTTTAATGCATGTAGAGGTGGCGGATCGTTATATTTTATCTGATGAGCTTATCTTTTTTGCTCGAAAATTTAAAATTTATAACATAACACCAAACTAATTTGGCTACTGCTGCTATGTTTGAAAAATATCCAGTTACCGAGTCGCTTTCGCTTTGGCATTCATCGGTTAATATCCTTTCTTAGCTCCCCTGAATATGAAGACAATTTATTTGGTTATGGAATGGATATTATTATTGATGAGAACGAGGGGGAAGATGAATCTATTGATGATGCTGAGGATGAGGATGATGATGATGATGATGATTCAGATTATAGTAGTGGACTTGATGATAATGATTCTGATGATGACATGGATAGTGATGATGATGATATGGATAGTGATGATGAATGTTTTAATGAAATTGATAACAATGGTGGTAGTGAGACAAATGTTGTTGATAGTGTTAGTGGCAGTCATCAAGATGATGATGATGATGATGATGTTTGAAATTTGTGTGTTCCAGCCCAAGCAAACACGCCTAGGGGATGGATGTACCGTGTATCTACACGGCGGGAACTATTGGCACAACTCTTCGCGATGCAAAGCCGAAGAAGCAGGAGTAGTCCAGAGAGAGAAGGAGAACCATCCCGTGGAAGAGCACGTCTTAATCTTATCCGCACCTTCAATTATGAGAGCAGCGATGAGAATGCAACTGATGATGGCGATGGTAATAGCCATGAGGACTTCTTCTCTTAAAAACTACTTTGGAAATGAATTTGTAAATATATGTTTCAGTCCCTTTAGAAACCAAACAAATGCACTCTTTTTTTTTTTTTGGGTTCTTCATTGTTAAATAAAGTTGCAACGTCATTAAAAATGGTTAATTTTCTGATAATTCATAATTTTATTAAAAACTCTAAAACTAGGATTAATGTCGTCATCGTTAACTGGTTTTTACGAGCACCGAACATTTTCCCGCGAGAAAACGAAGATGCAAAAGACGACGATGTTGCCGACGAGAGACAAATTTGCTTGAATCTTCAATTTCTTCAGGAATTTGATGGCTGCGACTCTTCTATCTCGATGCAACCGTATCTACACTTACGAAGCGTGCAAGTGTGTTTCTTCCGAGAATCACCAGACAACGGGGAAGCAAAACGGGAATCGAAATCTCGAATTCGACTCGAGACTCTCGAAACCAACCCGGATGGTTCTTCGGAAACGATTCCAGCAGCTCAATGATCCTGCGCTCACTCGCGCTTTACGTGGGTTTGCTGATTCAGGTCTCATGGATGATGCACTCCAACTGTTCGATGGAATGAACAAAGCTGATGCTTTCGTTTGGAATGTGATGATTAGAGGTTACACTAGCTTTGGGTTTTACACTAAAGCGGTTCAATTCTATTGCAGAATGGTGTTTGCAGGAATCAAAGCTGATTCTTTTACTTATCCTTTCGTGATTAAGTCTGTTGCTGGGATTTTGTCGGCGGAAGATGGGAAGAAGATTCACGCGATGGTGATCAAGCTTGGGTTTGTTTCAGATGTTTACGTTTGTAATTCTCTTATATCAATGTACATGAAGCTTGGGTGTGCTTGGGATGCAGAGAAAGTGTTCAACGAAATGCCTGAGAGAGACATTGTTTCTTGGAATTCTCTGATTTCTGGATATCTTGCCCTTGATGATGGCGTTCGCTCGTTGATGCTGTTTAAAGAAATGCTGATATGTGGATTTAAACCGGATAGGTTCAGTATTATGAGCGCTTTAGGTGCTTGTTGTTCTTATGTGTATAGTCCAAAAATGGGGAAGGAGATACATTGCCATGCTCTTCGAAGTAGGATTGAAACCGGTGATGTTATGGTATTGACATCAGTTCTTGACATGTACAGTAAATACGGTGAAGTGAGTTGTGCAGAGAGGATATTTAACGGTATGAGTCAGAGGAACATCGTAGCTTGGAACGTTATGGTAGGGTGTTATGCTAGAAATGGACGAGTCATTGATGCTTTTCTCTGTTTTCAGAAGATGTCAGAGCAAAATGGGTTGCAGCCAGATGTTATTACATTGATAAATCTGCTTCCTGCTTGTGGGATCTTGGAGGGTCGAACGATTCATGGGTATGCAATTAGGAGAGGCTTTCTTCCTCATTTAGTATTGGAAACTGCTCTGATTGACATGTATGGGGAATATGGGCAGTTAAAATCAGCTGAGGTTATATTTGATCGAATGGCTGAAAAGAATTTTGTCTCGTGGAACTCGATTATTGCTGCTTATGTGGAGAATGGGAAGAACTATTCAGCCTTGGAGCTATTCCAAGAGCTCTGGGATTCATCACTTGTACTTGATTCCACAACAATTGCTAGTATTCTACCAGCTTATGCAGAATGTTTATCTTTGAGTGAAGGTAGACAAATTCATGCTTATATTGTTAAGTCCAGATACGTGTCAAACACCATCATCCTGAATTCACTCATTCACATGTATGCCATGTGTGGTGACCTTGATGATGCAAGAAAATGTTTCAACCACGTCTTGGTAAAGGACGTTGTTTCATGGAATAGCATCATCATGGCTTATGCAGTACACGGTTTTGGGAGAATTTCGGTTTGCTTATTCTCAGAGATGATTGCTTCTAAAGTAAATCCAAACAAGAGCACTTTTGCTTCACTGCTAGCAGCATGTAGCGTTACTGGTATGGTTGATGAAGGATGGGAATATTTTGAGATGATGAAAAGAGAATACGGGATTGATCCTGGAATAGAGCATTATGGGTACATGATGGATCTCATTGGCCGTACAGGAAACTTCAACGCAGCCAAGAGATTCATCGAAGAAATGTCATTTGTGCCAACACCTCGGATTTGGGGGTCTTTGTTAAATGCAAGCAGAAACCACATGGACATAAACGTAGCTGAATTCGCTGCAGAACATTTATTTAAGATGGAACACGATAACACGGGATGTTATGTCTTGCTTTTGAACATGTATGCAGAAGCTGGAAGATGGGAAGATGTAAATAGGATTAAGCTTCTCATGGAGAGCAAAGGCATATCCAGAACATCAAGTCGCAGTACTGTTGAGACGAAGAGCAAAACTCATGTGTTCACAAACGGAGACAGATCTGACGTGGAGACAAACAAGATCTATGAAGTCTTAGATATTGTGACAAGGATGATTGGAGAAGAAAAAGAAAAAGAAGACAGTTATGTTTACTGTATCTCGAAGTTGAGACCAGAGACTCTAGTTAAGAGCAGAAGCAATTCACCAAGAAGACATTCGGTAAGGCTCGCCACATGTTTTGGTTTGATCTCTACGGAAACAGGCAGAACAGTTATGGTGAGGAATAGCACGAGAATCTGCAGAAAATGTCATGAGTTCTTGGAAAAAGCGTCGAAAATGACGAGAAGAGAGATCGTTGTGGGAGATTCCAAGATTTTTCATCACTTCTCCAATGGTCGCTGCTCGTGTGGGAATTACTGGTGAAAACACAGTTTGTGGCTAAAGTAGGTCTATGTTATCCAACAAATGTAAAAAGAAGAACACATGTTTTGGCAATATATATAGAAAAAAGAATCCTCTTATTGCTAAAACAGAGCAAAAGCAGAGAAACAATATTTATGAAACAGAGTAAAACATAACAAAATACTAGACATATACACACAGTTTGATCCTGATAAAAGCTGAGAAGAAAGTTTCAATCTCTAAGTGAACAGAGCAGAGTGGTCTAGGGATGGTTGAAGAAGTATCGATAAGCTAAAATGAAAAGGAGATTAGAATAAGATTTTAGCAGAGTTAACACTGATTCAGTTTTCTTTTCAATGTTAAAGAACATATGAAAGTTCGAGTTTAATGTCTTGTTTCTAGATTTTTTTAAAAAGAATCTTATGTTTAGAAAGAAAGAAGAAATTAAAATTGAAGTATGTGAAAGAATCTTGTATTAGTTTCTTCTGTGTTAATTAACATTTACATGTTGTCCAAAAAGTTTGTAGGCACAGTGACCTATTAGATATTAAGAACCGAGACTCTGTATTTAATCAATGATTTAGAGAGTGACTCAATCCCATCTTCAGTACCTAGAATGTATGACTCTAAGATCTGCACATCCTCCATCTTCAAAGACTTTTCAGATTGGAACTCAGAATCAAGCCTTGTCTATTCATTTGCTTCTGCTTCACATGTAAATTTGTTCTGGCTCATCACCTTTGAGACCAATGACCATTTTCCGCAAGCCTTTGATCCGGACATGAAGCTAAACCGATATACAAATAGAGAAATTGTTACAGCTCCTGCTTCTCCAAACGATCAATTGGTGTTGTCTTTGTTTTGGCACACTTCTAAACTCTTGAGTACTTTTTGGAGTGACTTCTTGAGGAACTTTCTTGACCTCTCCAGATAGATCTCCAAGCTTTCTTCGTAGAATTGGTTGGATCTCCATGACACCTTCTTTCGTCTGTGGCAACGCATCCTTGGCGACATTTCATAAATCCAAGGTCCTGAGCGTCCCCATCAAGAAGCTTCTCAATCTGATCTTGAGATAAAAAGTCTGGTTGGAAAAAGAAAAAGAAAAATCGGAAACGTTTAGACCTTCTCCAATGGTAAATTTCTTAACAAGTTTGTTAGTAATATTATAAGTCTAAAAAGTATAAATTTTTGAGCTAAAATTTTTTTAAAGATTATGTAAAATTTATTCCTCCAATGGTAAAGTTCTAAACAAGTGTTTCTTAGCATTATATTTCAAAAAAATCAGATAATTTGTTTTACAATCAACAACCAAACAAACCAAAACCATTTTTAAATCTTTAGATAGTAACTTACAGTCTTGGATTCTGAATTAAATCATTACCTCACAAGCCATACATACAAAGTTAACAACATGTAATTAGAAATAAACCACCAAACCAAAGAGACAAGACATAATCAAATGGTTCTTGAGTTTAATTAGAAGAAGGAACCTGTGAGAACATGCCTGAAGACGTAGCAGCATGGAGAAGATTACGCCATGATCATATCATAATTGGGTTCCAAAACACCTGCAAAAACAAAAGAAGGAAACGTAAGGAACATAACAAAAAACGAAAACAAAAGATGTATTAAGAGGATGAACAAAAAACCCCTTGAAGACGTAGCACATAGAAGAAGCGTTTCCATCAAAGAGGCTCTGGGTTCTTGATGCTGCCTGGGATATAACAAAGGGAGACTGTCAAAAGAGGCAACACGGAGTAACGACAGAGCAAAGGATTAATCCTTCAAGATAAACTGAGACATGACAGCAAGAAGAACGTCATCTGGAAAACACAAGAAACAGAGGACCAACAACTAGCCAAAATTAAATAAAACAACCGATAAGGCAAAAAGGTGTATAGATGTAAGGGAGAAGTGTCAAAAGAAAAGAGCGTACCATTGGGAGACTTGGTTAAGACGTTCCAAGCGAACCTAGAATTCCAACCAGCATAACCACGAACAATGATGTCAGCTTGTAAATATATGTAATAACAACACACACATAAAGGTAAAAACCTTATCATATTAGTCCCCCCGGTGCCTCCACGATCTGCATCAAAGAGAGATATATATTCAATAAAAAGACATTGAATACAAATAATAGTTAAAAAGGGACAAAGTTTAAGAACAGACTCGTGTAGGGGGGGGATCCTTGTGGTTGAAATCCAGCAAGATTACGGCGATGTTGAGCATTGGAAACATGACAAAACGATTCCATATGCATCAATCCCTTTGGATTTGAGTTTCTCTACCGCCTCATCAACATTTGCCTGCACATATATAATCAAAATCAACAAAAAAAAAATTGGCTAACATACTTCCGTTTCTTTTTTTTACTAACACTCCACTCATTGTGACCAGTAAAATATCATAGCTAAGAAATAATTCTTAGCTTATTCCATATTTGTTTGTCCAAAAAAAAAAAAAAGAAGCTTATTCCATATTTTTATTTATTTTTTCCCTTTAACATCTAGGAAATTTGCTTACATACTACCGTTGGAGATTGCTTAATTAGAAACCAATCCCTATATATTGCTTAATTACATACTAGCATCTTATTAATTATCATTCAATAAAGTGAATTTTTCTGTATAATCAATTTGACATTATGCTAATTTGTTAATCTACTGTATGATCTCTTTGTTGATCACGAATATATACAATAATACTACTAATAAGTGTGGTGATAAAAGAGGGTGGCGGGAGGGGCAAAGCCAAGGGTCCACTCCACAATCTTTTGAATAAAAGAGATCCAAAAAAAAAATTAACTATGAAAAAGGAGTCTAAAAAATTTAGTTCACCTGGAGGCTAAAAAATATTGGGATGGGACTGCTTCTTCGCTAGAACTATTGTCATTGTCGTCACTACCATCCTCTTCCTCGGTGGAATCATTGTCACTACCCATCACGTTAGGGAAGGCTTGATCAAACTTTGCAACGACAACTTCATAAGTAAACTGGAGATTTTCTATGTCTTCATGATCAACCTTATCACAAGAAAATAAGTTACCATTAGTAAAAACGAACAGCATATTGCATAGATAACGAGCAAAACACACACCATTAGTACATAAAAGCCAAAAAGCAGCAAAGAGACAAAGCAAATTTATACCACGCTTGTGGTCCCATCTTCCCTGGCAATTTTCGCAACTCTATTGTTGATCCCGCTCACAAAACTATACACTGGAAGTTTAGTGACAACTCCTTCCGACAGACAAGGTCCCCAATCTAGAAATTGTCATCAAAGAAAGCCATAGGATTTTTATGACCTATGATTGTAAACAACTATGCCAAAAGCCATAGTTGTACATTTACAGGACATAGTAACAATTTATTATTTGAATTAATAAACATAAACAACTATATCTCTAATACTAATAAAAATTATAAAATTTTGTTTACTTATATATTGTTTAGGTTTTCAAATCTAATATTTTATTAAATATTAGATACAATATATACTAAATACTATCTCTATTTTTATCATATGAATTTTAGAGTTATACACATAGATCAAAGAATCATTTAATTTTTGTCTATTCTTTAAACAAAAAGTACCATTTAATATCTACTTACACGCAATTCAACCAATAAAAAAACAATCTACAAAATAAAAATTGTTAAAACCAATGGATCGATGGAGGTAAGTATATTTCTCCAAGTTTTTACCTTTTATGGAAACGTTGATGATGATGATGATGATTTGATCTATATTGGTGATATTGATTTACTTGGTTTTTCATATATGCTAGTTTTGTAGCTTTAACCTGAATAAAATCTCTCTAACGGTCTCATAAAAAAAAATCTACCAAACAAAAAAAGCAAAAAGGGATTTTGCGAAACAAAAGAAAAGGAAATTGCTAGCTGGACTTTGTAGGTTTAACGTCGATGACCGTTAAAACATGAATGCTTTAGATCTCGACCGTCTATAAAGAAAAATAAACTGATGACAAAAAAGGAAATATTGCCAGCTGGACAAAAGAGTCAACGTTGTTTTGACTACCGACTTAATCTTAGTCGTTAAAACGTGAATAAGATTAGATCTCGGCCGTCTATAAATATAATACGCTCTCTCATTCACATCTATCTTCCTCACTATTTTTATTTCTTTCTTTCTTCTTCGTTCCTCTCTGTAGTGAGTGGACGTAAAGTCTCTCCGCTCCGCAAGCTCTCTCGTTTCGTTGGTTGGTGGTGGACCAGGATTTTATTTCAATCTCAAACTTGCTTATTTTTTTTCTTTCTAGGGTTTGGTTTCTTCTAACTTGTTGTTCTGGTCTTCTTTAAGGTTTTGGGTGATACTTTTATCAATCGATGACGATGGCTTTGATTGAAACGCTTCTTCTCTGTGCCACGTCTTCAGAGGTTTTGTTCCTCTGACTCTCTAGTACATCGTCTTCACTCGTTCGTTTTGTTTCGTTGGTGGTGAGTGAGTGGTGACATTCTTAAAAACTGGTTTCTTATGTTGTTTTTTCTAATCGATCATTGGGTTTTCTAGGGTTTGGTTTCTAACTTATCAATCAATGATGATGGCTTTGATGGACACGAACTAGTCTCTGTCTGGTGTCTTTTTTTTTGATTCGATCATAGGATTTTCTAGGGTTTGGTTTTTAACTTCTATTTCTGTTTTTATTTTCAGGTTTTGGATTATTTCAGGTATTGGATGATGCTTTTTATCAATCAATGATGGAAACACTTCTTCTGTGTGCTACGTCTTAATGGGTTTTGTTCTTCCTCTAATTATATGTCTTAATACATCTTTTACTTTTTTTTCTATATATAAGTACTGTACTGAATTAACATCTCATTCTCTCTTTTGATGTAGATCGTGTGATGGCTTTGACTGATCCTTATCACTCTCATTCAATGTTGCTCTTCCGGGTTTGGTTTCTAAGTTTCTATGTTATTTCAGGTATTGGATGATGCTTTGATCGATCAGTGATGGCTTTGATGGACACGCTTCTTCTCTGTTTTAAAGTCTTCATGGGTTTTGTTCTTCCTCTTAAGTCTTAATTCATCTTTTACTTTTTTTCTATATATAAGTGAATTAACATCTCAGTCTCTCTTTTGATGCAGATCGAGGAGGCACCTGGATTGTTGACGGTGTGGGAGGTTCAAATAGAAAACATTGTGGGAGTTTAACTTTCAGGTTTAGACATTGTGATTTCTGCTCAGTTTATCTTTCAGGTTACCTTAATATTGGCGATTGTTGATACTCTGTTTCTTGTGTGCTCCTAGATGTTCTTACTGTGTACACACACACATTCAGATTAGAGATGCTCCACAAATTCTTTCCCAGACGAGTAATTGTTCTTAAAATTTGTCCGTTTTAACTTGTTTAATTTTGTTGGTACGCTTAAAACTGATATTTATATCTCTCTCTTTGATGCAGATCGTGGATATTTTCTCGTCTATCATCTGTTTAGAGGTAAGGTTACATCTTCTTGTTATTTCCCCTAATGACTTTCAGAGATTTGCTATTGTTGGTGATGTATATGTGCTTTGTTCTCATCAGTGTTCTTATTTTGTTTTCCAGATTCTTTATATTTGTTGCAGTATATGGAAAAACACTTATGCTGAATTATTGTAGCTGGACTTGATGGAGATGTGATTAGGTTTCCTTCTCCTTATCTCTTTTATGGTTACCTCTGTATTTAATGGAGATGTTATAAGGTTTTCTTCTCCTCATGACTTCTGCTTAATTATTGCAGCTGGACTTGATGCAGCTAAACACGCTTTGTTGGAGATGGTTATATTACCGGCAAAACGAAGAGATTTGTTCACTGGTATCCGGAGACCAGAGAGAGGTAAAATTTGCAACTGTGGTTTCTTCTTGATCTTATGCAGTGCCATCCTTGGTAAAAAAAATATCATTTCAGGTATGCTTCTCTTTGACTTCAAAATGGGTGTATGCTTTTTCTGTCACTGTGCTTTTTATGGCTTCTTGAAATTATTTTTACAA
>NC_025694.1:2479831-2543605 GCF_000633955.1 Camelina sativa
TTTTTTTTTTTTTTTGCAATTTTCCTGTGTGATCATCTAGTTTATTTTTAGCTATTATTTGCGTCTCAAAGCTCATTTCAACTAACCTTCTTCATATGCAAGTTTGATTTTTTTTTTTTTTTCGTAGTCCAATAATGATGGAGGGAGCAGCATTGCGCATTTCCAGTGGTTCTTGTCACAGGTAATTTTAACTTGCTTCACTTAATATTATGAGAAATTTTTTATAACTTGTTTTTAAGATTTGTCCTTTGTAACTTGTGTTTTGTTGGTACGCTTAAAACTGAAAATATCTCTCTCTGTCTTGGATGCAGATCGTGGATATCTTCTCGTCTATCATCTGTTTAGAGGTAAGGTTACATCTTCTTCTTATTTCCCCATAATGACTTTCAGAGATTCGCTATTGTGGTGATGTGTATATGATTTGTTCTCATGCATGTGTCTTATTTTGTTTTCCAACTTGTTGCAGTATATAGAAAAACACTTATGCTGAATTATTGTAGCTGGACTTGATGGAGATGTGATCAGGTTTCCTTCTCCTAATGACTTATTATTAATTATTGCAGATGGACTTGATGGAGCTAAACAACCTTTGTTGGAGAGTAACCAGCGGAAACAATCCGGTTAGATGGCTTCAGATGCAGATGCAGGGCACAACTGATCTTACTCAACTTTTTTTACTTGTTCCCTCCTTAGTTACTTCAGATTTTTGTGTCTTTTTTCTTCAGGATGCAAGCAAGGTTATTGGTGGTGGGATGAGAGGCATGACTGGAATGCTATGAGAAACCTCATTGCTTGATACATATGAGGTACTGATAACTGATCTTTCTTTATAGTTATAATTACTTGGTTAGATCCTACATTTTGAATATATCAAGTCCTCATTCTTCCCGTCCTAAGTGTGTTGACTTGATACAACTATTTTTTTTTTCATTATTTCAGGGTATACACTTTGAGGGGCTTGTCTCGTGTTTGATGCTAATAGATTGGCTATCTGATCTATGTAACCAGGGACAACAATCTTGCTCAGCAATTCAGATAGGCTTCAGATGCAGAGCTCTACCGACCAAGGTTAGTCAAGAACCTATCATATTTTTTGTCATTCTCTGCGTTACATATTCACTTGGTGCTGATGAAATTCATATTATTTTGGTGAATTGGTTTTTCTTTTGTTGCCTTATAGTTCAATAAATGCCCTGAGACGAAGTGGAATTGATAATGGTGCTGATTGTTCCTGTTCTCCTAGTTTCACCCACCATATATAGTATGTCTTATTTTATGATGTCAAACTATCTTCATAAAGTTGTTACCTTTATGTGTGTGTTTTGATTGCATACAATTCACAGGCTGACATGTTCTAGGTTTGCCTTGAAGGTCTTCCCAAAGGTACACTCTGATATGATAAATCTTTCTTCTGGTCTGTCATCTTTTTATTATCTTCTTTACTACAACCATATAAGTTGTTAACCTTTGTTCTGTTATGTCTCAGTTTCTTGAAGGTTGCCTTTGATCTGTTTGCTCCCTGTTGCCTCTTTGACAGTCTCCTCTTTACCTTTCTTAGATTTATACTGTTCACAGATCAACTTTCTTTTGCAGGTTTTCGAGGACACGTTTGGAAGACTCGATTTACAATACAAGAACACTGAACACCTCACAGCCTCCGTATCTTTTCCTGCACTGCCTTAGCTCAGGTTCTTTCTTACTTTGTACTTCTTCAGATTTTAAGTGCACGAATTAGTAGTTTGAAACGATTAGGATGAATATGATAGAATCTTGATGTTCTTCTTCTTCGATTGTTTCAGATTGGTGGTGGTTTAGCAACGCGGCGGCGGTGGCGGATCCCTACAAGTTCGACGGTGGAAGAGACACAAACCAGAGCCCGGTTTGGTAATTATTTCCTAACACACCGGTACGTGTCTCTCTCGTTTAGTTCGATAACCAACAAACCGGTTTTATCCGGTTATCTTATTTTATGTTGTTTTTCGTGTCAACAGATCAAGAAGACATATGGGCTTCGGACAAGAACAAATGGGCTTGTTCCCTTTACCAAACAAGTCCATCAGCAGAAGAGCAAACCCACCAAGGTACTCTCTCTCTCTCTCTCTACTAACTTCCACTAACCGATACGTGTCTCTCTTTTTAATTCGATAACCAACCCGGTTTTCTCCGGTCACCTTTTATTCTTTCTTTTTTTGAACACAACAGTTGTTAGGTCTTCCCCTCTCAGTCTTAGCCGCGCCGGAGAAGCAAATCGGACGAAATCGGAGAGATGAAGCAAAGCAAACACGAGAGAGTCAATTTGGTACTCTCTCTCTCACTCTCTTTCCCATTCTTCTTCTTCTTCTTTTTTTAAATTCTCACTTTCTCTCTTTCTCTTACAGAAACGACGTGTGTAACTAAAGAGATTGTTGTGTCTGCCTCTGACATTATTACTCAGGTATGTGTATGTTCCAATTTCAAACACTTAGTCTGTGTTTCTATATATGTTCTGTAATTGTGGGCTTTACTTCAGATTATATGCATTTGATCACTACATCTTTTTTAGGGGCTTGATACTAATCCATTGGGTGATCAATCCTGGGCAACTCCTAACAAGCCACAGGAGTTGGATAATGCAGTGCTCAGCAATCCGGTTAGATGCCTTCAGATGCAGAGCTCTACCGGTCTGTACCTCTTGTGGCGCTGACATATATTTGAGGTAAGAGCTGATATCACCCTCTTGATTATAATTTATATATAATATATGGGATGCTTTCCTGATAGTCATATATAACTCTTGAATGCAGCCCGTCATGGAGAACACTTTGATGAATCACCATGTTACCCTTGGGGAAGATCACTTACATTGCTCCAGCTGGTCAATATTCTCGTAAGGTTTGAGGTTAAGTTACTCTTACAAAATGATAAAATTGATACATTTCAAAATGTTATCTTTCCGATTTCTTTACCTTCAACTTGATCAAGTGGTAATCACGTCCTGCTGGAGATCATGTTTGCTTGTTGCTGCTCATGGTTGTTTGTTGGTGATTTTCATTTCCCAGGATACAGTGATAGAGCTTGAATTACAGGGGATCAAGAAATCTTATTACACCATGCTTCAGGTTTGCATTAATCAGTTTAATCTTCCTACTAACAAGCGTAACTTTTAAGCTATTAAATTGGTTTGTTTGATAACCAGTTGAAGATGTGTGTTGTTGATTGCTTTCTTTTCCTGTTGTCAGCGTGTCCTTGATGCCCTTTTCCCTTCTGTTCTTGGTGGAACCTGTGTCATTCCTGGTGCTTTTGGCTGTGGGAAAACTGTTGTCTGCCAGGCAATTTCCAAGGTAAATTGTGACACTCTCTGGTTTTGTTCCACTTAATTACTGGATATTTTGAATTTTTCAAAGCTAATATTTGTTCTTATATATATATACATAGTACTCCAACTCTGATGCTGTTGTGTATGTTGGTTGTGGAGAAGAGAGGAAATGAAACGGCTGAGGTATATCTCTCTCTCTCTCATTTTGAATCTGCATATGGTTCATACTATTCAGACATTTGATCTGATGGTTTCTCATAAATTAAGTTCTTATGGACTTCCCACAATTGACTATGACGTTGCCTGATGGAGTGATGGTCCTGGGGAATCTGTCATAAAACGTACCACACTTGTTGCCAAATATGCCCGTGGCTGCTCTTGAAGCCTCAATTTACGCAGGTTATGTTCAGGAATACAGATTTAATAGTTTTTGATGAAGCCCATTCTTCAGATTTTCATTTGATCACTTTTGGTGATTGTTTTGGGTGATGCTGGCGCAGCCTTGTTCAAATGCATCGACAGGTCTTCAAGAAAGAGCTGCTGGTCTTACCAAGATATTGTTACTGTCGCAGGAGCTCTATGGAATTTTGCTTTTAATCCTGGTAATGCACTCCGCATTGTTGAGGAAAGAGGAGTTCCAGCTCTTGTTCACCTGTGTTCGTCTTCTGTCTCAGAAATGGCTCGATTCATGGCTGCATTGGCTTTGGCATACATTTTTGATGGAAGGTATACTTATATATATATATATAACCCAGCTAATAAACATTACATATTCTGTCGGATACTTACAGTTTCTGATTCGATCTGAATTATCAATCTGCAACAGATGGATAATGTTATGAGCCAAAGCCTTAGCCTTAGCTCTAGTTGTCACACCCGTTGTTTAAACTAAAGAACAAGGAGATTGAAAGCTAACTTCCCTTTAACCCAAGTCTCTCTTTGAGAATTAGGTTAATTGTTGGAAGCTTGAAATTCTCATTAGCATAAGAGGGTTCTTATATAGAACCTTACAAACCAACCTAACTCTCATATTAAAAGGAAATTGTATAAAGCCTTAAATCTAATTTAAAAAGGAATGAAACCATAATTATATAAAAACCCTATAATCGTATCAGATGATGAATACGCTCTGATGATAGGAACATCTTCATCAGAGAGCACATCTAAAAGCATTAGCTTAGATGGGCCAAGACCAACGGTGACTTCTACATAACTTGAGCACATCTAAAAACATAATTCTCTGCTTTTGTTAAAACTATCATGGATACTCAGATCTTTGCAGCTGCTCCTGTTTTATCTACAAGTGACAGAGAGAGCTCGCATACAAGAAGCTGGGCACTTGAGATGCAGGTTAATATCTTTGCTTCTCTATAGTTCTTGATATGAAATTTTGAATATATTGCTTTCTTGGCACTGCCAAGTTGGCAGTGAGGCTGAAATTGGAAGATTTACGTAATCCTGATTCGACACTCGAAGCATGTGCTACGTTAACGTTTGCGCTTCTTTAGGTATGTTAATATGTGAAAACAAACATTGTGCCGTGTTCTCTCTGTTGTTGGTTAACTACTACTGATGCATTTTTCTTGTTGTTCAAACTGGTCAAACAGTTTACAATTCATGCAAATGCATCACGCAAGCCTTATGCAGAATGGGGGGGAGAAGTAAGATTATTTCGTAATCTAGGCGGAGTAATAATGGTTACGACAGATAAAACAATAACAAAAATATACTTTTATCAGATTCTACAATTAATGTGGTTGTGAAGAAAAATCTAGGCGGAGTCTTTCTAGTGACCATTCACTTCCCTCTGGATTATCCTTTCAAACCACCACAGGTGAATATCATTTTCACCAAATTGAAATAATTAAATGGGTTCTATTGGAATTCAAATGAACCTTTTTCTCTTGCAGGTTGCGTTTAGGACAAAAGTATTTCATCCTAATGTCAACAGCAACGGAAGCATTTGCCTCGACAATTCTGAAAGAACAATGGAGCCCTGCACTCACCATATCGAAGGTGAAAAAAACACTCAGTTTACCAATAGCAGTAGAGATATATGATTAATCTGCTCTGATTTTAATCCAATCTTTTTGTGAATTCATAGGTGTTGCTTTCGATCTGTTCATTGTTAACGGACCCAAACCCAGATGATCCTTTGGTTCCAGAGATTGCTCACATGTACAAAACCGACAGAGCCAAGTATGAATCTACTGCCCGAAGCTGGACTCAGAAGTATGCAATGGGATGAAGTTTGATCCCTTAAGACTCGGTTTTAAGAGAGAGAGAGACAAAGAGAGAGAGGACTTCTATCACATAGGATCTTGATCTTCCATGAAATAAGTTAGATTCCTATGTTTTATCTCCTTGTTTGAAACATCTTTCTATCCCTCTTTTATCCCTTTGTTTCATTTCTTTGTTTTTCTTGCAACTACTTAAAAAAATATTTATGTAAAGCTGGACGAAATTAAGAAAAAAAAATGAACTATTTTGGAAGTGTTAACTTTCATTCTTGAACCATTATATATATGAACTATACTAAGATAGGTTGAAAGTTTTTAGAAAAAGGTTATGATAAGTTGTTTTTGCATTACACAGACACAATCCACGTTATTACACGAAACCCAAATCTAGCATTTCTATAAATTCCTAAAGCTAAAGAGCGATTTAGCATTACTTTTGGGCTATATTTACATAACAACTAATTATGTTCATGTTGACTAAAAGAAGTTAAAAACGCCAATGACATACGATAGGAACCCTTAATTATCCTATAAATACGTAAGAGATCCTCTTAGAAAACAAGACGAATCCCAAACAACAAGACATGATGAAGATCGTAGCATTGTTCCTTATCGCATTATTCGTCTTACTCTCGGCATCATTCCCTCCTACAGAAGCTATCGATGCCAGCGGCAGTACTTCCAAGAGGAGTGGAGCAGCATGTGGTACAACAACTCCGAAAAAATTGAATGCCCTTAAAGTTTGCTTTGACACTATGTCTTGGGGATTGAAGCTGTCGAAGTCATGTTGTGAGACAATGAATGAGACCCAAGAATGCCTGTGTGATGAAATTAAACACCGTATCACCCCGAGTAAAAGGTTCATTAGCTCTCAGCTCAAGTCTTGTGGTATCCCCGCCCGACCCCAAATGTTGGAAATAATTAACAACTAGGTAATATAGTGCGGGGATAAATCGATTAAAAAAATTTTATAAGTAAAATTAAAGAAAATTATTATTATAAGTAAAGAAAATTATTAATATTATTATGTAACTAAAAATTTTTTAATTTAAATTTGCGTATTTTTCGTGTAAAAAATATGTTTCACCAGTGAAATATTTGAATGTGTAAAGAGGTATTTGGTAGAAAAATTATTGATAAAACGTTATTATTTATTGCAACATGTTTTTTGTGTGGTTTAAAAATCAAATTCATATCTTCTTATATTTTATCGTGTAACAACATATATTAAATAATTCGGTAACTTAATTATTTAATTTTATTTATGTTAGTAAATATCAGATTCTAAACTAAATTTTCTGAAAATTTACTGAGATTCTATAATTTTCTAAATTTTATTATATGTTAGTAACAATCATTACATTTTCTATAACGCACCAAGGTCCTTTTATACGTTTCATAAATTTTTCTATACCACCTGACCTAGTTCCAAACTTCCAATTATAGGTTGTAGATCCACAAACCCCACCTCTCACAGCCATATTTCTTCTTTCGGATCATATGCATAGTTAATTCACCATCAATCTCGCTGGGAGAGAACCATCCATGATTGTTGGGTAACGACAGGCACACGTAGAGACGAGACTCTGTGGATCCGATGTGGGATCTGGCCGTGTAGATATCCGGAGAAGAGAGTAGAGAATAAAAAGCTCTTGGAGACTAAGCAGATGGAACGATAGTTAGATTTCGAGACCCGGGCTAAGCAATCCACAATGATTTCACCTGGAAGCGATGAAAACGATGGAGATGACGGAGGCGGAGCGTTAGGAGGACTAGTC
The DNA here is from genome assembly GCF_000633955.1 of Camelina sativa. Lineage (NCBI taxonomy): Eukaryota > Viridiplantae > Streptophyta > Magnoliopsida > Brassicales > Brassicaceae > Camelina > Camelina sativa. The sequence continues at coordinate 2,487,145 of NC_025694.1, forward strand.
ATCTTCTTTTTCTGTGGTGCTTCTTCTCTCTCGTCAACTACTAGTTATGTTTTTAGCTTAGGTCTTTCAAACACACGGAAGACTTTGTAACCTTGTCGAAAAAGAAACCTATTTTTTTTCTTGGACAAAGAAAGACCTATTTAAAGCCCCTCGATCAATAATGAAAAACTGAATCGACCCCTGTTTTGATATTTTTGGGTTGAACCGGTTCGACCGGACGGTTCCGTTATTTATTAGAGATTTCTTTAAGGGTTTTTTGAATTTTAGTACGTTTAGAAAATTAGTCACATTACTATTCAAAATTAGAAAAATAGACATTCATCATTGTGGTTTGACCAAAAAAAAAAAAAAAGACATTCATCATTGTACATTGTACGTGTAATAGAATATCTGTCTAATAGAAAAAAAAAGAGAATTGATGTAGTTACCATTACATCATTGTCTCTAATAATCACATATATTGCTCAACTCTCCTCTCTCTCTCCAATTATTTTTTTTTCTCAACTCTCTCTCACAAATATCTCTCCATCTCTCTCAATCAGTAAAAAATATTTTTTATTTTTTCTTATTTTGTTTTAAGATTTCTTTCTTTTTTATTATATGTCCCTTTAATCTAAAAACTAAAATACTAGTCAATAAAACTTTGTTTTTAAAATTATTTCAGATAGATAAAAATCTAGATGTTCTTTTCTATAATTTGATATGAATTTTGTTTGATGATTTTATTTGATAATGTTAAATATTTTTTACAAATTGTGTATCCGTACACCATATTAAGTGTACGGATGTGTTTACATGCATGTACACATTATTAAATGTACAGATATTTGTACACATTATTAAGTGTACAGGTGTAATTTGTTTAATTATTAGGGTTTTGGATGTCTGTACCACAATGGTTTTGTAAAAATCACATCTGTACATTTAATAATGGGTACAGACATCTCTACACTTAATAAGGTGTATAGACATATGTACACTTAAAAATGTGTACGAATACAAAAGATTTATATAATATATTTAAAAATTATTAAACAAAATTCATATCAAATTGTAAAGAAAAAATATTTTTTTTATATCTATAAAGTTTTCTAAAAAAATTATATTAACAATTATTTAAAAAATAAAAAAATAGAAAAAAATGGGAAACAATGGCATGAGATGTAATTAATTAGAGTCATGAATGGCAAAAAAGGCTGTAGAAATAGTTGAACAGTAGTAAATGTGTTTTTTTCCAATTGTAAATAGTGAATGTAGGTGTTTCTTAATTATGTTTGAAAAATGTATCATTTTGCCAAATATCTCTTAAATGGTTTCTTTGAATTTTTAGTACCTTTGCAAAACATAATTGGAAAAGTAGTCACATTACTATTTGAAATTAGAAAAATAGACTTCGTTAGTGTGTGTAATAAAACTTTTGTGTAATAGAGAAAAAAAAAAACTGATGTAGTTGCCATTATGTCCTTTATTTCTAATAATCACATATTGTGCAATCCTCCTCTCTCTCTTTCCATTTTTTTTCTCAACTCTCTTTCCAATCTATCTTTCGGACTCTCGTCTCTCTCCAATCTCCATATTTTAGCAAAAACTCATTTTTTTAGATTTTGTTTCTTCTTTATTATATGTCCATTCAATCTAAAAACTAAAATACTAGTCAATAAAAATTTGTTTTTTAAAAAATTTCAGATATATAAAAATCTTTGTTTTTTTCTATAATTTGATATGCATTTTGTTTGATAATTTTATTTGATAATGTGAAATATTTTTTACATATTTTATCTGTATAATTTATTAAGGGTACAGATGTTTGTACACATTATTAAGGATACATATATCAGTACAAATTATTAAGTGTATATATGTATTTTATTTAATTTTTAGGTTTTCAATATGTTGGATGGTTTAAACTGTACACAAATATTGTTGGACGGTTTGAATATATCTAATATGTTGGATTGCTTAACCCGTACACAAATATTGTTTGACAGTTTGAATTTATCCAATATGCTGGATGGTTTAAACTGAACACAAATATTGATGGACAGAATATTATATGGATATATATATATAATAAATTTGAAATCAAAAAAATAAAATGCATATCAAATTATAAAGAAAAGACATATATTTTTTTGTATATGGAAAAAATTTGGAACAAAAAATATATTAATAAATATTTGAATAATTAGAAAAAAAAAATGTGGGACAAAAAAAATCGTGGAAGCAAATAAAAAAAATAAGGAGAGATATATGATTTTCTATTCACAAGGGATAAAATTTTGTTTTCTAATACTCATGGCACTATATGTAAATACAATATTTGGTTGAAGGTTGGAGAGTCATCCAAATATTGTACTACAGTGTAAACTGTTGATTTTACTAATTGTGAGTTTGAAAAACTGTCTATTCTCCCAATTAACTCTTTCTTTAGTCAGGGACGTTCGGTTATTAAGCGAAAAGAGAGAAAATCAAAGAGCCTTTGGAAGAAAAAATTTCGTTAAGAAAGAGAGAATTGCGAGGAAGCTTAAAAAGGAGATCCGTGCTAAACACTCAAGAATCAGTGTTTTCTCAATCTAGAATTGTCTCTGACAATCACATCTTATTAATTAAAATTAAATAGCTTGAAAGCAAAGATGAGTTTCAGACTGAAACACATTGGCAGTTTGAGAGCTTATAAGACATGGGGCCTCTTGCCACAATAACACTTTGGCGCTCAACCTCCCCCAAGATCTGGGGTCCAAATTGAGGAGACATACGCTCCTCCAACCTAATCACCGCACACCAAATATTATATTCAATGGGAAGCGAAAGCACCGGTTTCTGCCATATAATTAACAGTTTCCCACCATAGTTGACTAACTGAATCGTACAGTAACAACGGTATTCAAAAACCACGCTTTTCGTATAGATCATCCAAACCTTCCACTACTAGCCACTTTCCACTCCTTCAGCAAAACCACTTGTACTTACGGTTAACAACTGTAAACATTACACTTCCTACAACGCACCAATGTCCTGTTATATCTTCCATAACTTTTTCTATGCCACCGGAGTGAGTTCCAGTTATAGGTTGTAGATCCACAAACCCCACCTCTGATAGCCATCTTCCTTCTTTCGGATCATATGCGTAGTTGTTATGCTTGGTGATAACATATAGCCTTTCTCCAAAAACTGCAACTTTGAGATTCAAATCGACAGCATTATCACCAGGGCAAGGCAATGGCTTCCAAGTCTGAGTCTTTAGGTCGAAAACCTCACCCCAAGATTCGGATCCACCTCTCTGTACCAATCCTCCCATGACATATATCTTCCCGTCTAAAAAACAAGACTTGGCGCCTCCCCTTGCCACTCCCATGTCAGGAGCACGACGCCATGTACTTATGACTCCGACAATCAAGCACACGAATGGATCTGGTTTCGTATATGTCGTTGATGGCTCCGCCGATTTGGTAGATTTCGGAACCAACGACTACAGTGGTTGAGTTCAATGGAGCAGGAGAATAGGTGTTAGAGAGTTTTACCGGTTTTAAACTTAGCTCACCCTTAATCTAGCCGTTGTTGATTAGGGTTTGATCAAGGTTCTGGAGAATGAACCAATGATTGTCATCGTTGGGTGACCGCAGGAATATATAGAGGCGGGGCTCTGTGATTCCGATAAGGGATCGAGTCGCGTAGATCTCCGAAGAAGAGAGCAGGGAGTGAAAGCGCTTGCACACTAAGGAGAGGGAACGGTAGTGAGAAATAGAGGTCCGGGCTAAGCAAATCAAAACGATTTCGTCTGGAAGTAATGAAAACGACACATGTAATGGAGGCTGAGCTGTAAGTTTCGTTTCCTGCGGTGGTTCTACTTTGGTGGCGTCCATACCTTGTTTACTAAGCTAATGTTTTAGGTCTACAATATCAGCATCTTTTCCTATATATAAAAAAAGAAGATAATATTTTGTTATTAATAAACAAGTCCCTGCACTAATATCAAATTACCAAATCACCCATGTACAAACAAACACACATAGTCATATTGAATTTGAGAACCCTGTATATCAACTAAAAGAACATATTTTATGGATTAGCGAATTCTAGAACAACACAAATTAACGATGGAAAATCAATGTAATGCACTAAACCAGTCTCTTTTCTTGAAGGATTTATTGATAGAGACGCGAGTAAGTTTAATGGGAAAGATGAAAGAAGAATACATCGGTGTTTTATTGGGTGGCGGCGATCGACTCATTTTCGAATACGTTTGTGCTGCTTTACTTTACGATGTATTATAATTAAGAAAATCTGGATTTGATTCCTTCAAAAATGCATTTAAAAAAAGAAAGAAAAATCAAAGCAAAGACAAAAATAAAATGAAAGATAAATCATAAAACTAAAACACATATCGCATATTCTCAAATATTGCTTTGACTCATACTTATTCGCAAAGTTTATAAAATCTTGATGTATTAGAGGAAAATAGTACTAAGAGTCAAGAGATCCAATGTATAGTCAAAGAGATCCAATGTAAAAAGAGTCAAAGAGTCAAGAGATCCAAATGTAAATATAATTGGATTTGATACTATCAAAATTTTAACATTGGGAAAATTGTGTAAATTTTATTTGTTCAATAATATTGGAAAAACATTAAAAAAAAAAAAGAAGAAAATATTGGAAAGTAAAAAAGGTAAACTATATACATAAATTAAACAATTTGTTACATATATAGTAGTACATCATGATATATTGATTAAGATTCTTTAATCCATTAAACTCTCACGTGTGATGCTAAACACTGACACGCGCGACACGTTTCATGCAATGACTTGTATAGTTAACAGCCGTGTATACGCGCACAGTAACCTACTGACAAGTTCCCCTTTTTTCACTTTTCTTATTTGTCTTTTTTCTTCTTCTTTTTCTTGTAATGGTTACATATTTATGCTAAAACGATTCTTCTTCGTCTCCTCTAGTACATGTAAAATCTCACAAGTATGAATTAAACCGTCCCACGTTGTTGTACACTTCTGGAAGATTACGTGAGGTGTGATTGATTTGCCGTTTCCAACCTCTTTTTTTAATTAATGCTTCCTTCACTTGTGTTAGACTATAATGGTCTTTGGTCAAATCACCATCATCAATTCATCATCATCATCATATTATACGCAAGACAATAATGTCACAACTCACATGTATATATATGCATGGGCATTCGGTTAACCATTCGGTTTCGGTTCGGTTGTATTCGGTTTCGGTTATTTTGGATATAGTAATATAGTAACCATTTGGATATTTTTGAAATTTCGGTTCGGTTCGGTTCGGTTTCTTTCGGTTCGGTTTCGGTTTGGTTATTTAAATAAATAACCATAACTAACATAAATTATATTAACATTAACCAAATAAACCAAATATAACCAAAACTAACCGAATATAACCAAAATTAACCAAATATACAATAACAAAAATACAAAAAAGGGAAAAATATGGATTCAATTTTACAAAATAGTATTTAACTTTGTAAATTCAAAATAATAACATTTACATATATTGATTATTTAAAATATTTAATTGTTTTGAATCTAGAAATAATTTATATTTTAAGTTTATTTTATAGTTTTGCATAATATTAAGTATATAATATTTGATATCTTCTAGGTTTTCGGATATTTCGGTTAACCATTTAATTGTCGGTTCGGTTCGGTTCGGTTTCAGTTAGTTTGGATATAGATTTTTACTAACCATTCGGGTATTTGAAGAATTTCGGTTCGGTTCGGTTTGGTTTTTTTCGGTTCGGTTTCGGTCGGTTATTTGGTTATCGGTTATTTTGCCCAGCCCTATGTATATACAACCATACACTACTTACCTTATAATTTACACAACCATATATAAATACCATACAACTGTTATATCATCATCATTAAAAAATCAAAATCAAAACATTGTTGTTCATTTTCTCAACGCTTTTCTCCCTCCTCCGATTCTCCTGGTATCTCTCATCTCTCTCTCTATGTTAAAGTTTGCATTTTGTGGTCAATTACTAAAGTCTCGTTCTTTGATCAGAAGATAAATTATTGTTCTTGCTTAGGAATCGTGGGTTTTGCTTGTGTATTAAGAATTAATCAATGATCGATGATTGATGTGGATACTGTTTTATTGCTATATGCTCTGTTTCTTTGCTAAGAAATCATGGAAAACGAAATTTCAACCATTTATAAAAGTATTATCTATCCATAAAGGGTGGGCCTTTTAGAGAGTTTTTGCCTGTTCGAGAAACAAGCCGGTCAAATTAATCGACCTTTTTTTTTTTTTTTAACTCTGGTCTAAGTCAATAAATGAATGCTTCCATCTTTGAAATTTAGTATCCTACTGGAAAAACTGTACTTGGGAAATTGCATGGTCGGTCTTTGTAGATTATTAAGAAGAAGAAACAAACCAAAAAGTCTTCTTTTTTTGTATATCATTCTCTATCCTTGTGGGGATCAATTTCACTAGTACTCTTAAGAAATTGCTCTCTGGATTTGTTTGGTGAATATATATCTCTCTCTCTCTCTTTCTTTACCTTTTTTTTTGCATATAAAGCAATGAATGAATGAAGGGTTGGTGGAATATGAACGGAATCCAATTTAGTTGGAGTTTGTTTGTTGTTGTAATATTATATATAAGTCCAGTTTCTAATCTTTTTTGACTCATTTGTTGAAGTTAAGGTGTAAAGGTTTGACCTTTTTGTTACCCTTTATGTGATGTGCTCAATATTTGAAGCCACACAATGTTTAAGTTGTTGTGTTGTTTCTTTGAGTTTGTCTCCAGTTGAGCTGATTGGTTATCTTCCGCTAACTACAGGGGTTTTAATTTGCAGTTGTTGCATTTGGTTGAAGCTGTTCCATTTGATCAAACGATATGGACTTCAATCAAAAAGCTCATCCGGATTGTGTATATTCGGATAATCCTTTCCATGAATGTGCTTCAGCTTGTTTAGAGAAAATTGCTCAAGGCCATGTCAAGAAGAACACTAAGAAGCAGAGTACTTGTTCTGTTTCTTGATCAATTCTTTTTTGGTTTTTCCAAATTTTATCAAGTAAAACTTTTGTCTTGTTATGTTTGTTCTGATTCTTGACTTGTTTTGATTACAGCTTCAAGACTTCTTAGCTTCTCAGCGAGTTTCGGTAGGAAAAACAAGCAGTCAAATTCACAACCGCCTTCACCGCTACCCGTAAGCCCTCATAAAACTGGTGGAGGTGTTTTTGCAAACGGTAACTCCCCAAAGGGTCATCATGCAGTAGTTCCACCTGTTGCTGTGAAGAAGAAGACTGTTTCTGAAACGAAAAAGTCTTTCTCTTCTTCATCATCTGGTGACCCTGAGGATTTTTTCAACCATAAACCAGAGAACAAACCCTCTCAACTTATTCCACTTTCCTCAACCAATTTGGTATTTTCTTCATTCTTTTACTCTCTTCCAAGATTCTATCACTACATAACTATTGACATATTTGTCAACTCTGTTTCTCGTATCTTATGAAGGTTGATGAAAGCAAAACGGTGTCACCTACACCGGGACTACAAGAACACAACGGGAAGACTGGAGGAGGTGCCGTGACTAGAGTCTTTAGTTTCCTAAGCCCTGAAAGATCGCAGGAGAAAGAGAGCAATGATGATTATACTGATGATGATGATGATGATGATGATGATGATGATGATGATGATGAAGAAAACAACAATGAGATTGGAGTAGAGCTTGATCTTGAATCAGTAATGTCTGACAGTTTTGTCTCTGTCGGGAAATACCGAGTAAGATCGGGATCGTCCACTCTCCTAAGTGCTATCATCGAGAAACACGGAGACATTGCTCAAAACTGTAAGCTGGAATCGGACTCAATGCGGTCCCGGTACCTCGAGTGTTTATGCTCATTGATGCAGGAACTAAGGTCAACCTCGGTGAGGCAGTTGACCAAAGTCAAAGTCAAAGAGATGCTAGCGGTTCTCAAAGATTTGGAGTCCGTGAACATTGAAGTGGCATGGCTACGTGCGGTTCTTGAAGAGTTTGCACGGTCTCAAGAAGATGCAGAAAAAGAGAAAGAGAGGCAGGATGGTTTAGTGAAGGCTAAGAGAGAAGAGCTTGAGGCTCAAGAAGCGGATTTGGTTAGGATGGAGAAGGAAGTGGAGGAAGCGAGGATGCGTATTGAGGAGACACGGGCTCAGATGGTCGAGGTGGAGATGGAAAGGTCAAGGATGAAGAAAATGGGATTCAAATTGGAGAAATTTAAAGGGAAATCGTTTATAGACGAGCTTCTCTGAGTTTGTGTTGTGTGGGATGTTTGTTGATAGTAAAGTTACTAAGTAAAGTAGTAACACAAAAATCGAAATACTCTAATAAATGAGTTTTAAAGGTTAGGATTTTGGAAAAGCTGGTATTTATCTCGTAACTTATAGTTATATGTTTATAATATTTGGTTGTTGCTAGTAAATACGTTTGGCTTTGTATATGCATTGTTCTTTGATTTTTTTTATCTTTCGTTTTCTTGAATGGGAAAGATTAACACAAGTCGTCTTTGAGTTTGGAAAACGAAAGATTGTTTTAATAACTGTAAGATGACTTGTCACAATAATATTTATTGTATAGTTTGTGTTAGTCAAAACTCAGAATTTGCTAGAAAATTAAAATATAATAAAAAATACTGCTTAGCTCATACAGTCATACTTTGTTGCATGTGGTGACTTCTCTCAATTTGAGCTCTATTATATGAGTGAAATGGTTTATATATAAACATTCCGATGAACTGGTCAATCGAATTTGGCAAATTATCAAAAACGATTTGTTATTTGTTATTTTTTTAATGAAAACTAGAAGTTATTCCATAATGATTTTTAATGGTAGACAAATGTTATATTATTCACTAGTTGATTTTAAGAAAATAATGGTTAGAGTTGAATTTTTGAAATCATTACTTAAGAGCATTAATATATTTAGAACGACATGAAGTTGTTTTACGAGTTCCCCAAGTAGAAGAAAAGTAATAAAACAAACTCTGGTACTCTGTTTTAACCCCTCTACTCTGCTTTTTAACCGTTGCAACGGACAAAGCAATCTGTTATGTCATTGCGACAATGCTACTGGGCTTTAGTTACTCATGTCGGCTTTAAACTGAGCCCACCGCAACATGACCCATAAGCAGCTCCCCTTGGTTTTGCTCACTAACCGGAGATTAAGTAATTAAATTAAATTAAAATATTATTAATTAAAATTTTTGACACCCAAATGGGTGTATAAGCGATGGGATTGCCCTAATGGTTCACAACATGCTGTTAGGGTTTACCAAAACTTCATATGAGTGGACCATATTGAACCTACACTAAGAGATAATGAAGAATCCATCATAACGGCTAAGTATTTTTTAAAACAGAGAGAGACACAAGGCGTGTTAACCAGCAAAGAGTGAAGGCCATTGTTGTGGTCCCTCTCTATCTCTCTCTCTCCTCTCCATTCACTTTTCTGAAAAGACGAGACATGAATATTATACAACTAACGAAGTCTTTGTAAAGTCTTTGTATACGAATCATTTCCAGTGTGAAGTTCATTATTCAGTTAAAGTTGGTAAAGTCTTTGTATACGAATCATTTCCCAATACATACAAACACATATGGGTCTAATCAAAAACTTGTCCAGAATTTACAGTGTAATTGATACTGTGTAATATTGGAAGTTTAGGAGAGACCCATGTGATAGAACCTCTGTTTTAAAAATTACCGCCTAGCATCCATTATGCTCCGTAGAATTGCTAGGCCCATCTTTTCCGCCTCGATTAATGATTAATCTCTGCCTAGCATCGATTATCTAACTATGCATGTCTAGTCCGATTATTTTCCGCATAGTATACCAATTTTTTTAGAACCAAATAAAAATCAAATATAAATATTTTTGTTATTTAGGCATTTAAATTAAAAGATTATGATGTTTTACAATAACTAAAATCAGAAAATTTTCTTTTAAAATGATGTTTTATGTGTTTACCATAATTTTAAAGACAATACTATAGTTTTATATTACTTGATATTTTCTTTTTAACATAAACAAAAATATACATATATTTAGTACAATACTCCCTCTGTCTCACAAAGATTGATGTTTTGACACTTTCACCCATATTAAGAAAAATTTTAGTTTTTATTTATAAATTAATTTATAATTATTTTTTGTTAGAGAGAGAAAAAATAAACCAATTACAATTCAAAAAATTTAAATATTTTCAATGATTACTTTTTGAAGTTTATAAATATCAATCTTTGTGGAACAAAAAAATATTCCAAAACATCAATACAGAGAAAGTATATTTTTATTTTATTTTTAATTTAATAAAATAATTCTAAAACTAATTCCTGATTAATTCCCATTTAATCTTTGAGTTTCTTGCTAAGCGCTAGTCGGACGTTAGGCTCCTCTCAATCGCCCGACTAGCCTCTAGCGATTTCTAAAACAATGATAGAACACATTAGCTAAGCGACACGCGGCGAAAAGATTGAGTGCGGTGGAAAAATGGGTTTAATGACTGCTTCCTTGTCTGGTTGTTACAACCCAATTGGCTCCACTTCTTTTTATCCCTTTCCCAAAAACAAAAGGTACTCGCACGAGTTAAAAAAGCCAAGGAAGGGAAAAATAGTAGTAGTTCTTTTTTTTTTTTAATCAACTAGCGAAAAAGTTAAATCATAGCAAATGGAATCCAATTTGCAGATAGATAAATGGGAACACTCGTTTACGCATCCTTCTCGCTCCATCACTCTGATATGACTACACGTGTCTATGACTGAGTGGTTTAAAGATGACCCCGAGGACCATAACAATAACCAAAAGACCCACTATATACCATGTTACGGCCGATTTTTTTTTTTTTCCTTGGAAGCATGTTGTTTGCATTTAAACAGTTCTCCTAACGTTAAGACGAATTATTTTTTTCCCTTGGAATCATGTTGTTTGCATTTAAACAGTTCTCCTAACGTTAAGACGAATTATTTTTTTCCCTTGGAATCATGTTGTTTGCATTTAAACAGTTCTCCTAACGTTAAGACGAATTTATTTTAATCTGGATTGTTCGATATTACGAAACTAATTGTAGAGAAGAAGATTAAATTTCCAACAAAAGGCACACCAAAACTAGACTATTTGAATTTAACAAAAGAGGAACAAAGAAAGAAATAGAATCCATAGGCCCCACTTTCATAATTAACATCTTCCAAACCAGATCTCTCTCATTACACACAAAAGAACAACAAATAATAAAGCATTTTCAAATCTTAAGTTGTTTCTTCACAAACCTTCATTAATTGGTCGCGTTGCTTCGGAAGGAGCCCAAAGCCTTAATTGCTGATGCTCTCAATACGAATTGGTGGTAAATTGCTGCAGCTAATGCTCCCAGGAATGGTCCAACCCAAAAGATCCACTACAAAACCCAAAAACCAACAACATTAGAGACGTGAACAATTAGTATAATTTAACCTAATTTCAGAGATAATCATTAAAGCACTCACTTGGTCATCCCAAGCCTTCTCGTTGTTGTAGATAACAGCAGCACCAAAGCTTCTTGCTGGGTTAATACCAGTTCCAGTAATGGGGATAGTTGCCAAATGCACCATGAATACAGCGAACCCAATTGGAAGTGGAGCCAACACCTAATCCACCAAAGAAAGCACCAAACTTTATCAGTATACACACTGCAGACCCAATTTGAGATAACACAAACTTTTTCATAAAACCCTAACGAAGATTCACTCTATCAGAATCTACACAAACCCATATGAGTTGTAAACAACTTTATCACTAAACTCCAAAAAGATTCAAACTTTATTAAGATCTACACATACCCACGAGATTTTATAATCAAATTTTATAATAAAACTCCTTAAAGATTCAAACTTTATGAGTAAGTATCTACCTACACATATCCATCAAATTTTGTCATTACACACTTTAAAGATCCAAGCTTTTTTGAGAATTCTTAAAACAACACTTACGGGGATGTGAGAGTCACGAGCGCTTCTCTTAGGGTCAGTAGCAGAGAAGACGGTGTAAACAAGGACGAAAGTTCCAATGATCTCAGCTCCAAGAGCAGTTCCGATGTTGTAACCGTCAGCTACGGTGTTAGCTCCTCCACCAAGAGTGTTGTAAGGAGTCTTCATGAAAGCTTTCACGAAACCCACACCACAGATAGCTCCAAGACACTGAGATATCATGTAACCAACAGCTCGAACCAAAGAGACCTTACGAGCTAACAGCAGACCGAAAGTCACAGCTGGGTTAATGTGACCACCTACGAAAGAAAACAAAACCAAGATTAGCTACAAGAAAACGAACTAAACAAGTCAATGATTAGGGTTTTTGTTTGTTTGTTGAGAGATTTGAACTTACCAGAGATACCGGCGGTGCAGTAAACGAGGACGAAGATCATACCGCCGAAAGCCCAAGCGATACCGAGTAAACCAACGCCGTCACAAGGACCGGTTTGCTTCTTGTGGCCGATGACAGTAGCTACAGTGACGTAGAGGAAGAGGAGTGTAGCGACGAACTCAGCGATGAGAGCTCTGTAGAAAGACCAAGATTTGAGCTCTCCCATGTCAAAGAGCGGAGCTGGTGGAGGATCCACGTAGTCTTTCCCATGGTGAGTCTTTCCTTCTTCGCTCACTTCTTTCGACATCTTTGCCTTTTTTTTTCTCTGGTTTTGTTTCTCTCTCTTTCTAGCTTAAGAAGCTATGGAGCTCGAAATGAGTGGTGGTGTGTGACGACGACAGTGTCTCTCCTCTGCCTTTTTAAAGGGAAAGAAAAACAAAACCCTTGTTTCCACCACCATTGGATAAGCCAAGGGGTACTTTCGGTATTATACATTTGTAATAATCTTCTAAATAACTCTGGTATAATCATTATATTTGTACGATTATGGAGTTAATTAGTTAGTGTGATAATAATGGAAAACTTCTAGACATTTTTTCGGGAACTTAAAATTTGTCAGTTGATAACCCCTCTAAACTAACTTAGTAATGTACTGTAATAATTAAACTAGTTACTAAATGTTGTTCCTTAGAACTTTCTAGTTGTAGTTAAATCACTAAACCACAAGGGAGAAAAAGTAATTACTACTAGTACTCTTTGTTTGGTTTTTTGTTTTGGCTGTCACCAATAGTAGTTTTTAATGCATTATTACTGGTACAATAATAGTCAAGTTTTTGTTTTAGTACTATATGATTATAGTGTATAAAATAGCAATCAAAGTGGGGTCTATGTGCATGGCCAAAAAATCTTCTGCAGCTCTGTAAATGTGAATATTTTTTTTCTTACTAATATGGAACAATGGGATAAATACAAAATGTGTTTTAATAAATTAAAAAGGCATGTTTTTTTTTTGTAGGTTTGTTAAATAGTATTTTTTGGGGTTAACAAAACAATTTTGAAAGAGATAAAAAATAAAATAAAAAAAAGTAAGAAGGTGGGTAGGACCAAAAGTGTACAGGTAAGCCATGTGAGGGTTAATGATAGAAATGAGGTGTAAGGTTTTTTCGTCAGGCTGTCATACAACCCCTTCTTCAACGGTTATATTATCAATATATATCTTTGTCTTTTTTTCTTTCTAAATCTTTTTTTGGCAACTTTCCTCTTTTATTTTTTCAAATAAGGTCAAATGTTTGTTAAAATTACAGCTTTGAATTACACAAACAGATGAAGATATTATTTTACTCAACGAACCCAACAAACTACTTTTTTTCGACCGTCTAAAAAAGCAAACTACATGAAAAAGATATGGAAAAAGGAAGAAAATATTATTTGCGGTAATTAAAAGGGAGGAAAATTATGAAAAGGAAGAGTCGAGACTTGTGGTGGGTACCGTTTTTTGAAATGTATAGACAAAACTTCACCGGCAGATGATGATTATAGTCTATTCTGGTTTAAAGCTCTCTCACATTAATGTGGCTGTCCTTTGATATTTGAAGAATGTCGAGGAACTATAAAATTGATTCAAACGTTTTTTTTTTTTTTTTTAGTACAAGATATGTGGGAGTATAAAAGCTAATGCAAGAACTACCAATCCTTAATTAATAAATACAGCCCACTAACGGATAATACGAAGTGCTAAGTGCTAATCCGTAATGAGTGAGTGTTTTTTTATCTAAAAGCAGACCACCATAATCCATACTTTTTCTTTCGAATTTTGTATAAGCTAAGAGTATGACATTTGTCCTTATCCTCCAGTCCCTAATCACCTTTTTCACTTTGTTAATATATCCCTAGCCGATTATTACTTTATCACTTTGTATAATACGATTGTTAATACTTACTTCACTTTCACGCAAAATGTGATATATAATTATGAATTTACTAAGTAGACCCACGAATAAATTTAGTATTCACATTTACTAACTAGACCCACGGATAAATTTCATCATTCGAGTAAACTACGACAAAAGAAATATATTTGATTTGAAATTATGTTGGCTTTGGTAGAGGAAGTGCCAGGTCGATGTGCAATCATAGAAAAATGATGATTGTTTTCCTCCTCAATGAAAAAAATATGCGTTTTCGTGTAACATAAATATATTTGGGAAATTAGGTAAACATCTTAAATATATAGTATAAATATAAGAAATGCAAATACTAGAACCAGTACACTCATTCGACATTCCAGTTCGAATTACATTTTGAAACTAAACTAGGAGTGAGAGATGGTTCATGCGACCCTAGTTTAGTATAATGTAAAGTCACATTTACGAAAATAAAAATTAAATGGCCATAAGATTTGAGTATTTGTCACCTTTCTTCTAATATAAACACATGTTATATATACTTTGGAAACAAAAGAATAAATACTGGACAGTGCTGGAACATCTAAATATATTCCACTAATTAAAATCTTCATAGTGCAGAAGAGGTTGGGATAATAATACTACTTTGGTTTCGCCCGAAATCAATGCATGTGAGAATGAATCAACCATCATATCTTTTATATGATTTGGCTGCTTATCTTTTAAATTATTAGCTACCTTCAATTTGTAGTTTAATTAAGTTTTAATAAATAGTAAGTTTTAGTCCACAGAGGAATGACCTAACAAAAAGGGCAAAACAAAGCAAAGTAATCTCAAAAACATCCTCGTCACTGTATCTCCACATCAGTTTGGCAAAAGACAGGTCAGATCTCTTCATATTAATCCATACAGCTCATGCCACGTGTATCGTATATCGTAACGGCTAGAACGATCCACACAACAACACATACATGTCTTTTTCCAACCCAAAAAAACAAAAAGATGGTCCTCTTTTTCTTTTAGAATTTTTATTTTGTTCGATTCTCTCTATCCAACGGTCACTAGCTACACTTTGATTTAACGTAAACAACTTTTTCAAATAATCGTTAATATTTACTGTGGATAAGTTACCAATGCTTTTATAGTTCAATTATGCCCTCCAGAAACATGCTTTTAATAAAGCACTTTATTTACATGTTTTTAGTAGAGTAATTAGTTGTAGTGAATGCGTTTATTAATTTTGTGTACGTACCTACCGTACATATGGACCTATGGTAAGCTAACGTGTTATATATGTGTAAGTACTTATTAATTAGCTTTAATTATTCTTTAAATATATAATTTCACATTAAAGAAAACGTAGAACATCCTTCTTCTCGTTCATTGTTTTTTTTTAAGCTAAATCGTACCTTTATATTGCATCTGTCATCTGTGTTTACGTTTTCTGGTTTTCAGTTCAGAGAAATAGTACATATTAATAACATTTTAAAAAATAAATGTTATGTCCGTCTTAGATAAGCACGTTTTAAGAGTATGCTTCTAAAGTAATACGAATTATAATAGGAGTTGGGCTTAGCCCATATATTCTAGCCCATTTTGGTATCCTCACCTTTGCTTTGCTGCTGTCCGGTATCAGCGATATTTCATTTTTATAGCATTTTTTGGGCTATACTCTCTATTCATAGTGGATTCGAATATCTCCTTCTTGTTCGGTCCATTTGATAATAGGGAGAAGATTGAAGAAGAATCTGTGTTAAACATATTTATTTTCATAACTGATCGAACAAAATCACGGGTTTAAATGTGCATGGTCGGCCTTTGTAAATATCTATCTGTTGGCTTTAAAGGCCATTGTAAATATAGGATACATCTTTGTTTTGTTTTGTTGTGCGTACTTGTTGGCTGCCTTAATCCTTATAACCAATAGAGTTCAAAGACCTTTCAAAGGATTACCATGTGGATTACACAGATACATCCTTATAACCATGTTGGCTGCCTTAATACATTGATTCCAGACATTTCAAAGGATTACACAAGTCATCAAATATTATAACATGTTCATAAAAGTCTGATATATATATGCATTCCAGATTCAGATTACATAAAACTTCTGAGAGATCCAGAAGGTTCTGAGGTGGGGCCAATTCGGAACATGATAATCTCATCTCGACACATCTCCCAAGGGACAAAAACAAGAAGTAATAATCAATTCAAAAGGCATATTCTTCCCGCCTGGAGCGTTCACATTAACTCATCATACGTGGAGTCCAACGAAGCATCCACGTCACCCTAAACCATACTAAACCACTTATAAAGGTTTTGTTAGAAGAAGAAGGCCAAAAAAAAATTGAAAATAACATGGATAAGGAACCACACACTCCGTGACGTCCTCATTTATTCCGTATTGCAAAAATATTTATATGTTTTGTCGTCCTCTTACTTGCCTTTGTTACCATAAAAAAAAAAGTTTTTATACAAAATATAATTTTGACAATATCACAATTCACAATCGTGGGTTCAGCTTATCTTACGTTCTCGGGAACCTAAATTCATTCGGATGACATTGTGTAACGTTATCATGTTGAAGGTTTTGGTCGTATTAACCACGTCCAGGTTTTAAGGTTCAAAACTACGAGTAAATTGAGTTTTAAGGAATTCAAAAATATGTTAATAATATAAATTCAGGATCCGGAAAAATACAAACAATGCCATGAGCTTCATCTTTCATAAAACATAGAATCGTTATTTTTTTTTCTTTTTTTTTTAGAATCGTTTAAGTTGTTTAAGATCACTTTACTTCTGTTTTCAAGAGCTGACTTTAAGTCTTTAATTACTTAAGCATTATCAATTGTAAATGTGATACTAATTTAATTAGTCAAAATTATAATCAGTTATGTATGTATCAGATTAATCCCATTAAGTTAATACTATAGATAACACATAAGCTATAAACTATTTTCTTATCAATGAAATATTACGTATAACAAAAAAAAAATGTAGTTTTCTGATTTGAATAAAATAGTAGGTAAATCGGTGGTTGGATTAAAAAAAAAACAAAATCTCGTAGTACTGTGATCGTAAATAATAATACTCGACGTTTCCTCAATTTCTTCTCGCCACAATAAATATAATAATATTTGGTATTGCAAAATATTTATCAGCAAAAATAAAATTATGAAAAAACGATAACCTTTAAATAATTCCCCCCCCCCCAAAAAAAAATAAAAATAAAAATTTAATAAAATAAAAGCATAATAAAAGCGCAAAAGGCAGTAAAGCACACGCCATTTATAAATAAGGGAAGCGAATATTATAATTCACATTCATCCTCATCATCCATCTCCTCGTTTTGTTCAATCTCTCAACCAAACTCTCTCATCTCCCTCTATCAACAACAACTAATGGATCCTTACAAGGTAAACCCCTTCTTTTGCTTTATCTATATCATCACCTCTTCTTCTTATGTGTAATCTTGCCGTCGAAACTGGGCTGAAACGTTATTTATCTTATGCTTTCGGAATTGCACCCTAATTAAGTTCCGTTTCTTCATATACACTCTTATCATCACTGTTAGATTGGTGTCGTCGATTCGGATTTTGACTTTTTTTTTTTTCTAGTCAAATCCGTGAATCCAATTCGACTATTCCATTGCTGTTTACTGATTTTTCCCAAGAAGACCGTGTTCACTTTTTTTTTTAGTCACGGATTTTGCGGTAGATTTATGTCGTCGTCGATATGACGTTATATATAAGATCATTGAGTTTCTCTGATTGATGAATTTGATTTTCTTATTTAATTGAATGTTTGATTAAACCATGGATGATATATATGTATGATGCAGTATCGTCCAGCTAGTTCTTACAACTCTCCCTTCTTCACCACCAACTCTGGTGCTCCTGTATGGAACAACAACTCCTCCATGACCGTTGGACCCCGAGGTAATTTCCTATTCTCTCTATCTTTAACTAAAAGTTTCATTTGTAAAATGTTAAATCTTACACAGCTACACTCATGATTCTTTGGCAGGTCCTATCCTTCTTGAGGATTACCATCTTGTTGAGAAGCTTGCCAATTTCGACAGGGAGAGGATTCCAGAGCGTGTGGTTCATGCCAGAGGAGCTAGTGCTAAAGGTTTTTTTGAGGTTACTCATGATATATCTAACCTCACTTGTGCTGACTTCCTCCGAGCTCCTGGTGTTCAGACTCCCCTCATTGTGCGCTTCTCTACTGTTATCCATGAGCGTGGTAGTCCCGAGACTTTGAGAGACCCTCGTGGTTTTGCTGTCAAGTTCTACACCAGAGAGGTCAGTCTAGTTAATTATAGTTTTTAAAAACATATCTTTTTGAGTTAATGCTTGCAACTAAAGCAAGTGATCATCCTCTGTGAATAGGGAAACTTTGATCTTGTCGGAAACAACTTTCCTGTCTTCTTCATCCGTGATGGGATGAAGTTCCCTGACATGGTCCACGCCCTTAAGCCAAACCCAAAATCTCACATCCAAGAGAACTGGAGAATCCTTGACTTCTTCTCTCACCACCCTGAAAGCTTGAACATGTTCACTTTCCTCTTTGATGATATTGGTATCCCACAAGACTACAGGCACATGGATGGTTCTGGTGTCAACACATACATGTTGATCAACAAAGCTGGTAAAGCTCACTACGTGAAGTTCCATTGGAGACCAACTTGTGGAGTCAAGTCTCTTTTGGAAGAAGATGCTATTCGTGTTGGAGGAACCAACCACAGTCACGCTACTCAGGACTTGTATGACTCTATTGCTGCTGGAAACTACCCTGAATGGAAGCTCTTTATCCAAACCATTGATCCAGCTGATGAAGACAAGTTCGACTTTGACCCGCTCGATGTGACCAAGACTTGGCCTGAGGATATCTTGCCTCTTCAGCCAGTTGGGCGTATGGTGTTGAACAAGAACATTGACAACTTCTTTGCAGAGAATGAGCAACTTGCCTTCTGCCCTGCAATCATTGTTCCCGGGATACACTACTCAGACGACAAGCTTCTTCAAACCCGTGTCTTCTCCTATGCTGACACTCAGAGACACCGTCTTGGACCAAACTACCTCCAGCTACCAGTCAATGCCCCAAAATGCGCTCACCACAACAACCATCATGATGGATTCATGAATTTCATGCACAGGGATGAGGAGGTACTTGATAATGACAATACTAGTATCTTTTATGTCAAACTTAATTCTAGAATATCATAGTCTTACAGTAAGCTATTGTTGTTGTTACTACAGGTCAACTACTTCCCGTCGAGGTATGATCAGGTTCGTCATGCTGAGAAGTATCCAGCTCCACCTGCAGTCTGTTCTGGAAAACGTGAGAGGGTAAGTTATCAAATCTGTTTTCCTCTGTTTCTGTTTGGCTCACATAAGAAACATGTGTTCTAAAAGTTAGATATCTGTTTCTGCAGTGCGTTATTGCTAAAGAGAACAACTTCAAGGAGCCTGGAGAGAGATACCGTTCCTTCCCACCAGAGAGGTACCAGTTGTCTTTGTTTTTTTTTTCTGATGCCAACTCAATGATAATAGGAAGCTTATGTGTTCATAATGTTTTATGGTTTGGTTTCAACTTCAGGCAAGAACGATTCATCTGTAGATGGATTGATGCACTATCCGACCCTCGCATCACACACGAAATCCGCAGTATCTGGATCTCTTACTGGTCTCAGGTCTGAATTCTCAGTCTTATTTACTCTCTCATTGTGAAGTTTTGTCAAGTTTTAAACATTTTCTGACACTGATTGGGTAAATAATGTGTGAAACAGGCTGACAAGTCTCTGGGACAGAAGCTGGCGAGCCGTCTCAACGTGAGACCAAGCATCTAAAATGAGTGTTTGGCAGTGAAAGATTCTTGATTGGCGTTTGTGTGGTTCTAATTAGCAGAGGAGAATGGGGAGAAAATGAAAAGATGGGAAGAGATCAAATTTGAGATAATACAATCTTCATCTTGTGGATCTTATATGTGCTATGTTTGTAATAGTATGTGTTTTAAAGACCAAAAAAACCTTCTGTGTTGTTGTGACCTTATTTGTCTCTTGTTTTATCAAAATAATACATTATATACATTGAAGATTTATAATCGGTGTAATTTGATGAAAGCTCTTTTTTTTGTCCTTGAACGATCGTGACATGTCTGGTACATTCCTATATACTAACAAGAAAGGTTTATTACACCTGGACGTCAAGAGCTGTCGACGAAGACGTGTTTTTAGTATGCATGTTCTGTACGAAAGGGCAAACCAAGTATGAAACGAAAAAGACAATAAAGGATATAGGATCTTATGTGTGGTTATTAGAGAATTTACAATTGTTGTTAATATGTGTTGCAACAATGGCCACATTTGTATAACGTCGTTGTAGTAAGCGTGGGGTCTTTAGAGTCTATAGATTTGGTTGTTGAATGTGTGATAATCTGACCATTTGGGTTTGAACTCCGCTTTTGACGTTATGACATTAGTAACTAAGTTTGGTTTTGACATTTTTGGGTTTGAATTTGTGACACAGAAAGTTCTCTGTTCAAATGGTATATATACAATAACAACTTAAAAGTAAACATAACGTTACTTTTCTTTCAACGTCATACTATGCTTACTTCGGAGGTGGACAGTTAAATCGTATCAGAATCAGTCTTATGTTTATGTATGTCTAAAAACGATGAGATCCGTAATGTGTCAGCAAGAATACATTCATATTATAAATTATGGTTACATGCAAGCTGTTCAATAATTCAGAACTAGAACCAAACTTCTCTTAAAAATAAGGGTAAAGAAAAAATGGTTTTCGTGTAGAGGGAGTTTCAGAAGCAAGATTACGAGATTGTGTTCGTACAAGCACCAGTAAATTGAATGAACCAAAAAAAAAAAAAAAGACTCTTTTCTTCTATAGAGCTAAAAGGATATCAACTTCTCTCATTTACCTGAAGAAGAAGCTTTTACTTTCTCAGTAGAGGCTAAATCCAAAGAAAGGGCTGATGACAATTCCCAATCCAAGAGCTATAGCCACAAGAGATGAAGCCCAAGTTAGTTTCTCTGTGATCCTTGGAACCTTCTCTTTCAATGCCTCACTACAAGACCCAATAAACGCTGTGTAACTTCCCATAGCGATAACCGTTCCAACCAGAAACATTATCAGAAACGCAGACCCAGCTAACCGAGATGGCAGAGCCAATGCAGGCAAAACAATCATCAGAGCATCCGGTTGTAACCCGTGAACCACTCCAGTTGCAAATGTAGCGAACCCGATCTTCTTCTTTTTGGGCGTTGGTAAGCCCTCTTTCTCTGTTGATACCATGCTGATGTCGGTTTCCAAGGCAACACAAGGTTCTGGAATCTCGGAAGCTTCTTTGATTCCCATAGCACCAATGATGACAAGTGTCAATCCCACAATTCTTGTACCCCAAGTTTGTAATACTTCAATGTGAAGCCGGTCTTTAAGTAACAGAAACAGTAAACCAAAGATGACTTGACCAGCGTCGTGCCCACATCCCCAAAGAGCTCCAACAGCAGCACTTTCCATTTTGCTGCGTCCGATTGAAAGCGGAGCTAAAGCAGCAAGGTGATCAGGTCCTGATAGCGTGTGCAAGCAGCCAGCAAGGAAACCTGTCCATGCACTGGTTAGCCAACCAGTTTTAGCTGCGGTCTGGAAGCTAGCGAAAGCAGGTGGTGCAAGAAGCGGGTTAAGCAAAAGCGCAGCTACTGCAGAGATTAGTATGACCGTTCCAGTAGATAATGTCTGCAAAGAAACACAGATTTGTAAACATCTTGTAAACCACCCCATGTGACTACATAAGAAGGACAGCTAACAAACACAATGTAAACACACAGACAGATCAGCCACTAGTCTTACAAGCTCAAAATAGTTACAGAGCCAAAACCTTTTTTAAGTAGGTTAACAAGAAGCTAAATTAGTTTTGCTCTTGCTCTGGATTTAAGATATACAAGTTCCAAAAAGTCTGGATCTTTTTGAGATTTCTCTAACAAGATAAATCAAGTTCAAAATCAAAAGTATCGTATAAGCTCACGAATCCTAAAACTATGTGAGAATCTGATTCCGTGATTCTTGTAACTGACAGATCAAACCCAACAAAATTGGAACTTTTTTGTAAACAAAACCCCAATAAACCCCAAATCTAATGTAACCCAAGCATCAACATATAAATCCGTAGATTTCTCAATTCCAGTGATCAAAACGCGAAATTGAATTTACCTTTCGCTGCTCAGAAGCCGTCGTCGCGATCCGTTGAAGAACTCCGGGATTAGGTTTGGATTCTTCCGATTTGGGAGACCCATTGAAGGAATTGTTAGTCTTATTAGATACAAGAGGCGTAAACGCTGATGGGTTTTGGAAAGCGTTGCAAGAGATTGAGCTGAGTCGGCGTGACGACTCGGGCCGACGGTGATGATGAGATGAGGAGACAAAGCCCAGAGTCGATGAGCGGAGACGAGGAAGGAAAGGAGAAGTCTTTGTAAAGAATTTGGAAATATAAGAGATTGAGGAAGAAGAAGACGAAGGTTGCAGAAGCCTTTCCATGGCGTCCTTCTCCTTCTACCCTTCTCTCTCGGCGAGTTCTCAAAACTGAAGAGAGGAGAGTACGTGCGCCTTTCTCTGTTTTAAAAGGATATTCGATTTTTTAAATATGGAATTTTTATTTTATTTTTGTTTCTTTACAAATAAAATAATGTAAATTACGAATTAGTAATATTTCTTGTTAACAAAAAAGAATACTGTTATGATATTTACTTTTTTTTTTAATAATTCAAAACTACTGTAAATCTTTTTATTACACACTAATCCACATATGGAATTGGTGAGTTTTTAATACAAAAATGCTAAATTTTGAAGAGTTTTAATTAGGTAAAAAATTCTTATTAGGTTAAAAAAGTTGAATGGACAATTCCCGTATTAAAAAAAGCCGACTCGCCTAAATATTCTTACGTTAATTAGCAATGAGACAAAACAAGTGAACTTTATAAACATGTCATAGTTAGATCGAGCTTTAATACTATAAAAAAAGTTGTGTGTGAAATAATTGATCGAATGTGCATAGAAGTAAGGTCCAAAAAACCCGTGGGATGGGTCTTGTTCCATCGAGTTGTATAAAAATATGTAAACGATTTGGTAAAGTAAGGCCTAGCAATTAAATGATAAAAGAATACTTTACTGTATTTCGTTTGAAATGTCAAATCTTTCGCCTAACAAAAAAGAGAAACGTAAAAGCAAAAATAGGTGTACATGGAATCCAGTCCACGACGCATCCACGTTACTATTTTATTTCCTCGTCTGCTTATATAGACTTTACCTACCTACATTTCCTAATTTCCCTAGTTACATTTTCAATATCTTTATTTTCCTTCTTCTAATATATTCACTCAAATGATCCAGTTTGCAGTAACAAGTTTGTTGAATTAATTTTTATATTTGCAATATAATATATAAATGCAGTAGGTTATTAAACGAAATGGTTTATGAGATTGTAAATGCATCGACGTGGCAAAATATGAAATACGTGAGCAAAATAAACTAAAATCTAAAACAACGTTTTGGATAATTGCATAACAATACCTTCGAATTATTTATATTTTCCCAAGATTTCCTCGCATAAAATAACTACCTGGTCACTCTCTCCGAGCACACGTCGAGCAGTGGCGCACATGTCATAAGTTAAAAAATTACTATCTTTCTCAGAAGAATGACATACAACATGTGTGCACCCCCAGAGACTACACCAACTCTACCTCTACACGATTTAAGTCTTGCTAGTTTTAATATGTGACGACGTATCAGTTCCAAACTTCTTGTTTTTTTTCGATAAAATAGTTGGCAATCTATTGGGGTCCCACTTCGACTAAGGGCCTAGTGTTTGTGGGGACAAATGGGCCGGCCCATGTGTCCATTTGTAATCCAATTAATTACCCAAAATTGTAATCTGTGAGGTTTATTATTTTGGCGGATTAGGTGTGGTTTTTTTACTTTTACGCTTTTCCAGTAAAGAGTCTAAAACTAGCAAGACTTAAATCCGTAACCGTAAATTAAAAAAAAACTCCATTAGAAGCGATAATGACCCCCAAACACCCTACAACGCTAACCACTCTCCCCATCCATAGGACCGCTTAACGTCGATCGTTTATTTTTTATTTTATTTTTTTATGTTCAAATAACATTCGACATTTTTTCAATGAAATTTGTACAAGTAAATTATAGAGATTCTGTTACCGTTTATAGTAGATAAAACAAATTCCATTCAAAATATACCTTACGTCCTTACGTAGTCCTACATTCATAGGCAAAAACAAAAATAAACAATTCCTAATAAACAATACTAATATAGATGAAGAAATAGTACAATGATATATCATATATGAGCATAAATCTATCACAGTTGGGGAAAAAAAATCTAAAGGCAGTCGGGAATATGTAACTATGTAAGCGGTGTATTATATCACATAAGAAATATTGCAAGTCGCTCCATTACAACTTTACAAGTTAAGCAAGTAATCGATATATTTTAATCAAAGAGTGGAAAAAGATTTGTTATACTTATATATAAATGTGGCAATGTGAGCCTAATAATACCAAGGATGGGTTCTCACAAATTACAGAGTTTAATTCTTAGTTAATTGACAAATTGAACGAGGGTACATAATAGTAGTATAGTACGATCTAATATTAGATGCTGATGCATTAAACCAAAAAAAAAGAAAAAAAAAAGTAGATGCTACAGTGCTATTATATTTATAGGTTAGGGTGTGTGTGTCTAGAAACCTAGGGTAGCACAGATCTGTCCAAACAGAGATCGAGAATCCATAAAACGAAGGAAGGGCACAAGTGTTCAATGAAACATGTTTCTGTTTAGGAAAGTGCGAGAACTCAGTCCTATGGTGGTGGTGGTGGCAGGCCAAACTCTGATTCTCCTCTTTTCAATTTTTTTTTTTTAATCTTCAAGTTATTACTATTGTTATTGTGCCCTCTTGTCACTGTACTAGTATTATTGATTATTTCGCAACCCAATACTAATACCCTACAGCTTTATCCATTCCAATACGCGTGTCTACGGGACTCTACTACCACCTCTTTCCTCAACATTGCAACATCAAAACATTTATTATAAATAACACTTTGTAAGCTTTTTTTTAGTTCTTGTTTGTTTCAAAGAAAAAACTATTTGTTTCTACTAATATATATATATTTTTTTTTACCTTTTTTTATATAAACAAACATTAGTATTTGTTTATAATTATTTTTTATTAGGAAGTGTATACTGTGAATAATATATTTAATTGCTAGTAAACAATCTTAAAATATATCTTTGCTCGTGGAATTTGTTTAAAAAAATCATGAAATAGAAAGAATAGCAAATTTAAACTTTTATATTCAAAAAAATTCATTAGAGATAAAGGAAAATATGGATTATGTTCTGGCTTTCTTTTCTCTCCCATTGATAAGAAAAAAACCAAAAAAAAAAAAAAAAAACAAAAAGGTCAAAAGAAACCCTAATTAGAATTTACTTTCTTAATAACCTACCTTTTTTCCTATTCTAAAATGCCTAATTTTACTTTCCCTTTTTTTCCCCTAAAAATTTCCCCGGAAAATAAACAAAAAAATTACCCTGCCACGTCATCTACCCGGAGTTAAAAACTCTCCGGTCACCGGGATACAAAAACTAGGCACATTCTTCTTCTTCTAAGTTTTTAACCAAACTTTCTCGGGAAAATTTTCAAAGAAAAATCCTAGAAAATAAAGGCTTCGATTCTGTTTTTCTTGGGGGTGTTACAGATCGGACAAAGAACAAGCCCTTCCTCACAATCTGTGCAGCAACAGAGATGCCTACACGGCAGAAACAGAACTCTCGTGACTCCATTAGAACCGCAATTGCAGCAACTACTACTACTACCACTCATCTTCTTCTCCGCCGGAAAACTATCCCCGTCTCCGCCGCAAAACGACCCTTCGTCGTCCACCTCTGCAGCACCAGCGTCGTGACACGTGGCGGCTCTCTCACGGACCTGTTCGAGCGTTGAGTTAAGAGTCTGCACCATAGCTTCGTTCTCACGAGCCAATCTCTGCCACGTTTGATTCTCCGTTTCCATCTTCCTCAGCAGATCCTCGAGTTCCATGTTCTTGCTCAACGCTTTCGACATTTCTTCTTCCTTCTGGTTCATCAAAACCAAAGCTTTGCTTTCCATTTTCCTTAAGATCATCTCCATCTCTCGCTTCTTCTGTTCTTGCAACACATACCTCAGCCTCTCGTTCTGTTTTCAGAAAACAAAAAGATTGAAACTTTATCACTATCCATGATTCCAAAATCGAAACTTTATGGTTTTTTGATTACAGAATAAAACGAACCTGTATCTTGATGAACTGATCGATCTCTTGTTTCTGTTTTTCCATATGAGCGGCTAAAAAGTTCTGAGGACGAGACTGTTGTTGTTGTTGTTGAGGTTGATGATGTTGATGATGAAACAGAGCTTGCTGGTTGAACTCTTTCTGCGACTGGAGATGATTGAGATAAAACTGACCGTTACCGATTCCGATTCCACCATTGTTGTTGTTAACCAAAGAAAACTCAGACCCACCAAACCCGATTTGATTCGCGTTCGAAGCGTTGTAACTCAACTGCGCTTGTATTGCCATCTCTTGGAACAACAAAAAAAAAGAAAAGCTTTGATTTTTGTCTTTTTTTTGTTCCGATCAAAGGACGATGACCAAAGAATAGAGAGGGAGAGAAGTAAAACCGATTAATAAAGAGGAGGAGGGAATCAAAAAGGAGGAAACCGAGTCAGATATATGTGTCTCTGATAAACATATACAATGCATGTAACCTCTCCTCTGCACACACACAATATATATATATATATATATATTTATCTTTGTCGATGAGAATAGAAGAAAAAAGATGAAGGGAGGAGTTAAAGTAACTGAAAAAAAGTTAGAATAGGAGTGGCAGAGAGAGATAGGACTTTTTTGTTTTTGGGGTTACTCTAGGTCATATCATCATCTCTTAATGCTTATCTGACAATTAAAATTATTATATATAGAGAGAGAGATGGTTTAAGTATAATATTAGCACTAAAGAAACGACGTACACATGCTGGTTATGTGACTGAACTATCTTTTATCTTTCCAAGGTCAGAGATTTTGCCAGAGCCGTTTTGTCTTTTTATTTAGTACTGCTTTTTAATTTTTTCTCTCTTCAGCTTTTTCGATAATGTGAAAGACAAATATTATATACAAAGTCCAAGTGGAATTATGGCAGGGGCACAGAGTTTTTTTTTTTTTTTTTTTTTTTTTTTTTTTTTTTTTTTTTTTTTTTTTTTTTTTTTTTTTTTTTTNATTGATAACCTCTGAATTGGTCAGTTGGGTCATCTGGAACGCCTGAATTATTTGATTTTTTTTGTTCTATTTTTTACCACCTTTTTTTAGTCTTTTTCTAATTATGAAGTTTTTTTTTTTGTTTGTAATTTTCTTTAGTCAAACGATGGCTGATTTACCCATTATTTTGTTCTAGAAATGGTTATGCCATTATAAGGAAAACAACAACCATATATACACCAGTTGTTACAAAATCCTTGATGTTAAGGTTTTTTTTTTTCTTTCTTTCTTCTTTTTTCTTGTTGTTATCCACAACCATAGGCTTAAATTTAGATGTGCACAAGGAAAAAAAACAAAATTGGAAAAAGACAATATTTATGTATTACATAATGTATATTTTACAGCTAATTATTCTGGCTCTTAATTAATATATATAAAACAAACATAGACATACTTCTTTTTAGAATTTATGATATTATTATTTGCTGTATATTTAATATATTGAGATATCATAGCATATATATTAATATATTAAGATATCATAGCATAATTTTCATTTTTATCTGGATACTTCTTTGCAATTTTCGAGGAAGTGTATAAATCAAAATAGAAAATTTCAGAGACATTGACTTTTATAAAATGTTTGGTTAACTGAAATTAATTAAAACGCGGTATATTTTAATTTAATTCAAATTCAATGAGATCATAGTATCCAAAATGCTTTCTTTGACTACTAAAATTTCTGGTCAAATATGGTTTAAGAGGTTCTTCACAAAATCACTAAATTGATAATATATTATTGTTTTCTTTAATTTATGTTAAGCTTAAGATAAAGAAAGTGAAATCTATCTTATATGTATCCGTCGCAAATCATTGAGAAATTATTAATATACGTGGAGACCAAAGTTATATATATACACAAAATTTGATTATTTTTATTTGTTTGACTGGATTCAGATTAAGATCCATATTATAAGTGTCCTTTTGTTCATATTTCATTGTTAAGAAAGTGTGGCCATGCGACGGGTTTAGTCTAAGGCGATAAACCCGCAACCGCATTA
Organism: Camelina sativa; assembly: GCF_000633955.1. NCBI lineage: Eukaryota > Viridiplantae > Streptophyta > Magnoliopsida > Brassicales > Brassicaceae > Camelina > Camelina sativa. The sequence goes on from NC_025694.1 coordinate 2,515,796, forward strand.
GTCATTCTTATGGGTTAACCGTTTCAATACCCACACACTTATGATTGTGCATATACTTAATCAGGTCTACTTATATATACAGTACTTTTAACGTCACATATATTGGAAAACATAAAATGGAGCCAAAAGTTCTAAGGTGAGGTGCCATTTGATTCGCTCAACATTATATATATCCTAAGTACCCTAACCGAGATCAATATGCATGCGGGCATGCCTATTATCTTTTGCTACAACATGGAACCATTGCAAAATAGATGCATACCACGTTAGGAAAATGCAACTGTTTATGGTTGTATTAGAATTATTTTCTCTATTTCAGTTTATTTATATAATGGATTGGCTTTTGGACGGTAAGAAAAGAAAACATGGAGAGAAGGGTCCATATTTATGAAGTATGACATAATACATGCTAGAGGAATGGTGCAAACCATGTGATATTTCAACTATTGTGTGTCTCTCATTAATAAGTATTTTTATATTATAGTACATGATTTAGATATTGGATGACTTAGAGACACTTGTTGGCTATTATTGCTATCATCCGAGTGTGTGTCGCCTGTTTCTTGGGAGGTGGATGTGTTGCTTTGTTTCCCCCGCAAAAATTAAAAATTATATTGATATATCAAGAAATAAGAAAAGGACAAAGTACTCACAAGAAACCCCCCAAAAATTTCCACCTCTCGTATCTACCGACACGTTTCCGATGCATTGCATCTTCCACATATCCATAACCCAATACTTGCTTAGCAATATATTCACGAATTGTACGACGCTAATCCCACTTTCTTATAACGTTACATTGGGTGATAACTTAGTACACACGTGATGCAAGACCCTTTGAACGTTATATGGACGCCGCTTAATCTTATGGCACCGATAGATCGGCGTGTATTTAATTTGCTTCTCACACACGTAGGGACCGGTGGAAAATTCACCTTTTGGTTTTGGATCTTAAAGAAGTAATCAGGAAAGTAGAAACCCATCACACGAAAATTATATAAACATGTGGTACAATCACTTAAACAACCACAAGATTCGGCCACGAGACTATTGAAACCTAAAGGCTCTCAAAAGCCTAGCAGTATTTTTACATTAATTTTCGAGTCAGATTTAGGCCTTTTCCCCAAATCAGATTATAGTAATAAACAAAACAGTCGCTACAAACTTTACAGTGAAAAAAACATGTTACAATACTTACCCAGTGAGAGCATGTAACTAATGTTTTGGAGAAGTAGTTATTATTAGCTTCAATCGCAATTCCATCCCATTGCTGTTGCAAAATGTGTGGCTGAGCTGCATAGTCTCATTTAATTCATTAGACCTGTATAGTAAGTCGTTTAATTATTTTCGTTTCACATCTGCATACATTTGTTAAAAACAAACAGAGGAGTTGTTGAATTCCTAGCCACCATTAGTTATTACTAATATATACTTTATCTGGCATCATCACTTCGTACCGACCATGTTTGAATGATATATAATCACACGGATACATCATTATGACTAATTATGATATATATAGTTCATTGTTTTCTTATGTAGGTAATTAGTTTATTAGCGAGATGTGTAATTTTGATATCGATGGACGTTAGGAAATTAACGGATGACAACAAAGTGGTCATAAATCACTATAAATTAGGGGCTTCTCGATTATTTTATCGAAAAGTTTCTCGAACGTTTCGTGTTTTGTGGTGAAAACAGACATTAACCTAATTTACTTTTGAAAATCCTTGCACAAAACGACACCGACAACTTTTTGTGTATTTCATCCTAGATGATATTTAAATATCTAAACGAAGCTCGTAAATATTACTCAAGCCGTCGTGTTTACTATGAAATATTTGTTTTAAAAATGCGTGTTGATGTAGCATAATGTAAAAGCATGCCACGGAAAAAAGAAAGAAAGTAAAAGCATGCGTGTATTAAAGCCTTACATTGCGTTCGATCAAATCGTCACATACGCATCGTGGCACACCCACCACTCTCGTTTCCAAAACCAGTTCCAAGATTTTGTCGAATGGTCCAATTCCAGACCGTTTAATACTTATTCTCAAACATTAAACCGAGAACATGTTTCCGTATTTCTAACGTAGAGTGAAATAAATATACTATACTTCAAATTTAAAGTTTAGGTTTCACGCTAAATTATGAATACATGTACTTAAACTTGGGTTTGCGTAAAAAATATTTGAAGCACTTAATAATTAAAGAGACTGTAACTATTACGGGACTGCTGGTATTGTACTGTACGTTTTCGAAAACGCAAAGGAAGCAAAAGTTTTTGCATTTGCCTCTTTGCGTAGCTTGTCTTACTCTTTTGTACCCCGTACAACTGTTATATCACTTTCCTCCATCGCTCTATGTCTTTTTCGTTCATTATCGACTTATCTTAATATCTTATATATATAGGCTTTAGGAGTACTTGTAAAATTCATTTCAAATATGGTTCTATAGTGGGCTTTTTTAAAAAACATTTCATATTTTTTGCATATATGTAATTAGAGTATGGTAAAATTACATAGAAACAATAAAAATCATAAATGTAGCTTACCAGTCAATATACAAAGACTTAAAAGTACCAATATAATTAATTTCATTACTAATTATTTTCCTTGAGAAAGTCTACGGGACAACATAAAATATTGAATAATTTTTGTCTATAGTCCTACCAATTGCAATGATATTGAATCCCTTACAAAGAATACAAATTTCAGTCACCACCTACTACGCAATATTCACACCAAATTTTGTTTATAAATATATATTTTAAAAAATTGTTCGAGAAAGGACTGTGCATCATTATATATCAGCTATAACGTCTCAACATGCAGGCGATAAAATAAGCCTTGGCCCTCGCTGTCGCCAATAGGCGTTTGCTATCGGACTTCGGTACGTTCGGATATCACCAACGGCATTCAAAGCCATATATATACATATATTACGTTATGGCCTATGGATTACCAATATATAAGTATGTACATTACATTTAGACGTACGTTAGAGATTACGTATATTTAGTTATTTACTATATGTATACATAATATACAATACTTGGGTTCGAGTTCCCAGTATGAATGACAACCAAAATATAGTATATATTTCACCGATGCCTACATATGTAAGGTATCATTGACTGCATTACAGATCCTGCATTGTCGCATATGTTGTAAACACATGGTCCATACTCCATCGTTCCAACTGATTAAATGATATACGAATCTGTCTATATTGTCCACGTCGATAAATGCCCAAATATATAATTAACTCTTTCACAAACCACACATCTACGATATGGATATACATACAAAGAAAGTTCACGATACAAAACCAGTAAATTATAGATTTCGGAGTTTAGTGAAAACCACTAAATTGGAACACATTTTCTTGATTTTAACTATTACTATGAGAAAATTAATGGGATTAAAAAAGTGATACAAAAAAAAAACGGAGAAAAGAGATTAGGGTTAGACCATGATTATGGGTGGGTTCACGCTGGAGTTCTTAATGTTTTGATGAAAAAAATAAATCAGAAAAAAAAAAAATATAAGATCTCCTCTTATATAGTATACTAGATCATGGGTTAAGAGACTGCTACGTGTCAGCTGTCTGTTGGGCGAACAGAAAATACAAAATGAAAAAAAAAATCATCCGATTGATTTTATTATTTTTCCTCTCTCTCTCTCTCTCTCTCTCTCTCTCTCTCTCGATTGGAATCTCCGAAACAAGAAAACGGTTTGGAATCAGAAGCTTCATGGGTTTGAATCGAAGGACCGAGAATGGTTTGGATTCAGTTGGGAATGAAGAGAAGGCGATTCGATGGGATTGGAGAGAAGAAGATTAGTAGCGATGGCGATTTGGAAGCTAATCGCCAATTGCATGATTCGAGGTTCAGTCGAATAAATTGGAAGAGATTGAAGCAATTGGAATCACAAGGTACGTTTGTTAGTACAATTGCATGAATCACAGATTGTTTTATGATTAGGGTTCTTTGATTTTCGATCTCAAATTAGGGTTATTTGATGTTAGTTAGAAAATTAGGGATTTGCGTATAAGCCTTGTGATTTTGGAGTTGTTATACTTTATCAGATGTTTGATTGAGACTCAAGATGATTTTGTTATGTTATAGAGATCACTGATTCGTATTTTGTTCTGTTTTTGTTGATTATGTAGATGGATATGTTTTTTGTTCTGTCATAGCTTTGATAACCTTGAGTTAAGTATTAATGATTGAGACTCAAGATGATTTTGTTATGTTATAGAGATCACTGATGCCTTTTTTGTTCTGTTTTCATGATTATGTAGATGGATATGTTTTTGTTCTGTCTTAACATTGATAACCTTCGGTTAAGTATTAATGATTGAGAGTTTAGCATTTTGTTTCGTTATAGAGATCACTGATGCGCTAATACACTTATGTTTTTCATGATTATGTAGATGGAAAGACTGATTACAGGAGAAGGATCCGTATTATCAACCAAGACATGAACAAGTACAATAAAGCGAGTACCAATCTCTTTGTTGTCCGGTTTACCAACAAAGACAAGAACAAGTACAATACATTAGGTTGCTGGTGAGGACAATACATCAAGGTTTTGAGTTCTATATCTTTATTTTAGTTAAGCATGTGATGTTTGTTTTTCTTTCTAACTTTTTTTTTTTAATTCATTCTTTAACAGCTTAAAGAAAGCTAGATGATGAGTATAGAGTCCTTGTGTCTGTTCGGCCATCAATGAAGGTAATTTATTATCCTTCTCTTCCTTAATTTACTTGGTGTTAGTTTAGGTATGAGTCGATGTCATTGCTTTCGGATGGTGGTTGTGATTAATACGCTTATGTCATTGATGTCATTGCTTTAGTATTTGTTGCTTTGTGCGCTTATGTCACTTGAGGCTTTATTAAATATGTATGTGTACTTGATGGTTTGTGTTAGGTAAAAACTTGATGCTTTGTTAAATATGTATGTGTACTTGATGCTTTGTGTTAGGTAAACACTTAGTTTCAAAATTTAAACCATTTACCAATCTCTTTAACACACAAGTTCTTTCTTTATAAACCCATTACCAATCTCTTTAACCCACAAAAGTAAATAACACCTAAACATTAAAAACCCTTTAGCAATCTCTTTCTCACGATATGGATTCTGACGACTCTTTGAATCCATATCTTCCCTCCTCTAGCTATATGAACCTCTTACACAGCCAACTTGATAACCAAAACCTTGAATACACTCCTCTTGATAGTCCATGTTCTGAAACTCCATCTGAACCTGCATCCCCTCAAGAAAACCGTAAGTCAAGGAATGCATGGTTACCAACAGATGATATCATGTTGGTCAGTGCTTGGCTTAATACTAGCAAAGATCCGATTACTTCCAACCAGCAAAGACTTGCATCCTTTTGGGGGAGGATTGCAAAATACTTTGCATCCTGTCCGAATGCTGATGGTCGGCCAAAGAGAGAGGCGAGTCACTGTAAGCAGAGGTGGGGGAGGATAAACGAATTGGTGTGCAAGTTTGTTGGATGTTATGAAGCTGCAACTAGGGAGAAGTCGTCAGGACAGAATGAAGATGATGTGATGAAGTTAGCACATCAGATCTACTTTAATGATCATGGACAGAAGTTTACCTTGGAGCATGCATGGCGAGACTTAAGATACAAACAAAAATGATGTGCCTCCATGTCTATTAAAGGTACTGGAGTGAAAAGGGGAAGAGTGAGTATTGATGGGTCTGAACAGGATGCACACCATCCGATTGATGTGGATGAACCATTGCCCCGTCCTACTGGTGTTAAGGCTGCCAAGGGGAGGTCCAAAAAAAGCTCAAACACCCAACCTATTGATGTGGAGGAAGATGGAAAAGCTAACTTGGAGGTTCAGTTGGAGCGTGTCTCTAGGATGTATGAGATGAAGCAGAAGGACTTTGAATTGAAAGAGAAGGAGTTTGCTATGAAGAAGGAGAATATCAAGTATGTGATGCTTGAAAATCTGATTTCTAAAAAGGATACACTAACTGAATCAGAAAAAGCTCTCAAGGAAAAGCTAATTGATGACATGATGTCATCAGGTTGAATTTTAAAGAATGTAGTGTTTGTATTAACTATGTCATTGTCTTTGTAGTGTTTTATGCATGCGAATGTAGTGTTTTATGTATTCGAATGTTTGTGTCAATTTTAGTGTTTAATGTTTGCGGCTGAAACATATGTGGATGTAATGTTGTGTTTTTTGTAATCGAGTGGTTTTAATTATGTTTCACTTAGTTTATGTTTCATCCGATTGATGTGTTTTAGTTTCAGTTTTGTTTTAGTTTCATCCGATTGATGTGTTTTAGTTTCAGTTTTGTTTGTGGTTTTAATTAAGTATGTGTAATTCTGTTTAAGTTTGTTTAAAGCTGTGTAATCGAATGGTTTACTTACTTCACTGTGTGTTCTGTTTTGAGATGGTGTGTTCGAGATGGTGTGTTTGAGATAAAGTGACATGGTGTGTTCGACCACATGTTCTCATCAGTCCGTGACACACAACAACTCTCATTCTTACAACCTCTATTGTATTTTTGTGTTTCTACCACAAGTTTTTACTAGCTCTTTTGTATTTTTGTGTTTCTACCACAAGTTTTTACATGTATTTTTGTCATTATTTACTTCTACCACATATTATTTGTAATGGTTGTGTACCACATATTTCAAGAACTCAAGCTACATCCTTTTTTCTATATAATGATCAACACTATCAACACTTCTAGACATTCAAGCTACCTCCTTCTCAACACTTCTCAAATTTCAATACCAACCAAAAAAAGCTCTTTCTCTTTAGTTCCCTCTTTTTTTACAATGGCTTCTTCTTCCCATTCTTCTTCCCATAATGATGATGTTGATGACATACTTGATGAATGTTTTAATCAAACATGCGATCAAATCACCAATCATGTATGGCAAAATCTTCTTACTCCACCAATCCAAAGTCAACCACCACCTAAACCAAGAAAAAAGCGAATTTACATTGAAAGAAATAGAGAAGTCGGTCATGACCACTTGTGGAATGATTATTTCAGTGATGCTCCTACTTACCCTCCCAACATTTTCCGTCGCCGTTTTAGAATGAACAAGCCATTATTCATGCGTATTGTGGATAAGCTCGCAAATGAAGTTCCCTATTTTCAACAAAGAAGAGATGCTACCGGAGGGTTGGGTCTGTCGACATTGCAAAAGTGTACCGCAGCAATTCGTATGATGGCATATGGTTGTACAGCTGATGCGTTTGACGAATACCTCCGCCTTTCTCCAAAGGTGGCGCTAATATGCTTGGACAAGTTTACAGATTCAGTCGTAAATTTATTTGGAGATGAGTACTTGAGAATACCCACACCAGCAGATCTTCAAAGACTACTCGACATTGGCGAGTTTCGCGGATTTCCCGGCATGATAGGAAGCATCGATTGTATGCATTGGGAGTGGAAGAATTGTCCCACCGCATGGAAAGGTCAATACACCCGCGGATCTGGAAAGCCCACAATCGTTTTAGAGGCGGTGGCTTCGTATGATCTCTGGATCTGGCATGCTTTCTTTGGACTACCAGGTACATTAAACGATATCAATATTCTTGACCGATCTCCAGTCTTTGATGATATTTTGCATGGTCAAGCTCCTAAAGTTAAATACAGTGTCAACGGACATGAGTATAAATTGGCTTACTATCTGACAGATGGTATTTATCCAAAATGGTCTACTTTTATCCAATCTATTCTACTGCCACAAACTCCAAAAGACGTTTTATTTACAAGACAACAAGAAGCTGTGCGTAAAGATGTAGAGCGTGCTTTTGGAGTTTTGCAGGCTCGATTTGCCATAGTCAAAAACCCGACACTTATTTGGGATATAGTAAAGATTGGGAAAATAATGAGAGCGTGTATCATACTGCACAATATGATAGTAGAGGACGAACGAGAAAATTTTATTTTAAACAGTACATAATTAATTAATAAAAATTTTAAAAACTTCCCTTATATGAACCCCAGTAAACTTGCTCTTAAGAGAGAGTGGGGGTGGTTTCCCGTGGCCATGCAAAGGTGTCAGCTTCGTGTCACAGTCTACGATGGACACCGACACACGAAACTCATGTGAACTGTTCTCTTTCTCTTTATTTTTCTCTTTGTTTTCTTTTTCACTTTCTCTTCTGTTCTCGAGAAAAATCAACAAAAATGGACAGAAGGCAAAGCATTGTTATTTCCTCTTTTTACAGGAAACATTACTATTTTTCTTCATAAAAATAAAAATAGAGAAAAAAGGACAATGAGATTCATTTAACAGATAAAGATTTTCACCTTGGACCAAAAAAAGGACAGAAACATATTTTTAAAGTTAATTTCCAACAAATTTCTCGTGCAACTTTGACTACGAAACAGGATTCATCATCATGCTCAAGCCTTTTAATCTTCTTCATAGTATATTAATTGCATATACCTTTCTCCATATGATACAAAATTCGATGTCTTCCGTTTTTACATTTCTTTGAACTTTGAAGACCAAATATGACTTTTAGCTTTTTTTCCTTTCTTTTAATAACCTGTTTAGTCTTAAAACTGATTATAATTAATTGTTTACAAAAGTCGGCCGAGTATAACGTGAAAGACCGCTTTGATACGACATACATGGGACGAATAACAAAAATTAGACAAATCAAGCACTTCATATATAAATAAATTGATTGATTTGTTTTCTTCGTAAAATTGACTGATTTAAATCAATGGACCATTTTGGTAACGTATAGTAAAAGCTGACCTAGTAGACTTTGTACATGAAAGAGTTTTCTTTAGATATAATGATTTAGTAGTTGTCTTCGAGATGGGATGATGGATGGATGCTACGGTGAGCTTTATTCGTGCAATAACCGGATGATCGGACAGACGCATTGAATGATTCCCACTTTCCCGGTTTAGTTTTCCTTTCGGTGTAGACGTAGTAATAAATTAATGGGATTGAAAATGTGTTTAGAAAAGCAGAAGAAGTTGTTGGTAACGTATATATATCTTTTCCTCTGGACTAGTTCTTGTTTCCAAGAGGGCTTAAAGTATCGAGGCCACGACCTGTCACACACAAACACAATATTCCATACTTCTGCTTCTGCATAAATTACGTAATCTCTTCTCTTTTTTCTATTTTTTTGGTTCCTTATTTATTTTGACTTATCTTCCCTCCTAGTTCCTCTACTCCCTCATTTCTTTGTCCCACTCCATTAATTCTTCCTTTATTTCTTACAATTTTATTTATTTAATTATATAAAAAACAAACCATTTGAAAAGGTATTAGAGAAAACTAAACAATGTATCATTTTCATCCATCGTGCACTAACAGGGCTGTGTGACTAGGTGTGGACTAGTAAAGAGGTAGTGATTTATAAAGGAAGAATTCTAAAGGTTAACCATACAAGTTGAAATTTTCCTCAAGGGAAAAGAATTGCTTTTCTCACATCGTTTTTGGACCACCGTAAAAAAGAAAAAAGAAAAAAAAAAAGATTCTCTATCTTTTGAATTTTGGAGTGGATTCCACTATATTGTGCACAGTTAAAAGTTAAGTTAGTAACAATTTAAGTTGAAACTGTAAATCGTTTGGATTCCATTTTCTTCTATACAATATTAAAATTGTTTTGAATAAATTGTACCCAGTTAAAAAAAAAAAAAACTCATACAAGTGTTTTCGATAAAATACATAGTTATCCTAATTTAATATATCCAACTAATCACCATTTGCTAAATAAAAGATCCATCATATATAGTATGATTTTTTTTTTTTGTGCAAACATATACAGTATGATTAAGTTTAGAGTGTTTTTGAGTAAAGGCTACATCGGAAAACGATGAACCATAATGGACCGAATGGATATTCAACACAAACTATAATCTTATGTATAACGGGCCTTCCCATCAGAGATTTCACTAATAAGGGCCCATTATTATTATTAACATGGCTCGGCTGAATAGTGAATAAACTTGGTGGTGTTTATTTCTTTAATATCCTCCTCAATTGTTCCCAACTAATTGTTAGGCTTCTTAAGTGTATAAAAAAACTCTTTTGTAAAACCTAACAATATTCGAATGCAGATTTATATGAAACAAACACTGCCCAATGATTTTAGATTTTTTAGCCACACTAAATTTTGATGGTTTTGGTGCGACTCTCACAAAAATTTATCTGTAGGAAATATGATAAAAAAAAAAAAATGCAATTCATAGTAGTATTAATTTTGTGCAATCTTTTAGATGTATGTATAATACGTACAACATATACCATGAGTATCAGTTCTTTTCTTAGCCTTGTTATCTGGGACATCGTCCCCACAAATTTGAAGTAGATCCGTATTGTAGCTGTACCGATCCATGCATAGTAAATTCTTACCATAAAATATACTGTTATCAATATGTTTTTTATTTTTATTTTTTATTATTTATTAGTACGGTAAAATTCTTTCGGGCCTAATTTGTAACGCATTTGATGTCAAGTCGAGGAAATATGGGGTTTAATTCTAATATTATGTAAGACGATTTATATCATGTACCAGACTACCAGGATCTTCTATCAACTTGCGTCTAGATTACTTCCAATGCGGATAACGTAAAACCAATTATGAGTTGTAGATCAGTAGATACACAGACACATGTTCCCGATTTCCCATTTATATGAATCCTTGTGATGACAAACTCGTTACATCATCACATATCTCGTTCACATTGTAGTAACTATTAACTTGTTAAGTAACAAAAGTAACAACTAATCAACTTATATATTGTGAACAGTTATAAATTTATAATGTAGGTTCGCTATACTTAACTTAACCTGAGCTCCCCAACAGGCTTGTTTTTTTTTTGTTTTTTGTTTTTTTTTTCAAAAAACTTGCTATGAACCAGTTTTTTTTAAAAAACTTGCTATGAACCAAGTGGTTATCTTCATTTATAATACTAAAATTGTGAAACTATAGAAATTATTTTAAAAGAAGATTGAAAATGAGATGTGGTTTTATGATCTGTTGTTAGAAGGAAAAAGTTCGATGTTTTCTTAAATTTTGAAACCATAACAAAAAGATGATGACGAAACATTTATACACTTGTTTGTGCATAAACATGTCAAGAGTGGTCCACCATTACGTAACATGAGCAGAGATTCCAACTTCCAATCCGAAAATTTTCATCACTTATCTAATTGTTTAGTCAGATTTGATATAATTGCGAAAACATATATATAATTCAAAACTATTATTTCATTCAATAGCAAACATGAATTGTATTACAAATATCCATTTCATCTATCTGTCAAGTTTAATAATTGCCACACTAGAGTCCGGATGTGCATATATAACAAAAGCGACCTATATAGAATAAAGTCGTTAAATAAAACACACGACACATATCAGCATATATCAGCAATAGTAGTTATATATATTGGCTTTTCTTGCTGTTCGAGAGTCAAACAGAAACTCACACACGACTCACTGAAGTTTGATAGAAAATATCAGCATATAAAACTAAATATATGGTCGAAAACTACTTATAGAGTTTGGTGGGTCAAATTTTAAACATTTTAAACTCGATTTTTATGTTGACAATAATAACAACAAAATCATATCATATATCTCAAAACTTCAAAGGATATATCTAACTCTCTCTTTTTTCCGCCAAACCAAAACAAGGAAGAAACCAAGAAAAGAAGAAAAAAAATGGGTATTCTTGATCACGTCTCTGAATATTTTGATTGCTCTCATGTAAGCTCAAGGAGACACAAAAGTCTACAGGTAATTTTAAGCTCAATATCCATTCATATATTGTTACGTTTATCTATAATCAGAATTTCTTTTATATAAATAAATAATCTATGATTTGGTTGGAAATTACTAGACGGTGGATGTGAGGGTTTTGATAGATTGTGAAGGATGCGAGAGGAAAGTGAGAAGAGCCTTAGAAGGGATGAGAGGAGTGAGAGATGTAACCATCGAGGCAAATGCTCAGAAAGTGACAGTAACAGGGTACGTTGAGCCACACAAAGTGGTGGCTCGGATCATTCACCGGACCGGCAAAAGAGCCGAGCTATACCCTTTCGTTCCTTACGACGTTGTGGCTCATCCTTATGCGTCTGGTGTGTACGATAACAGAGCCCCGAGGGGTTACGTTAGGAACACCGAGTATGATCCACACGTATCACGGCTAGCACGTGCTAGCTCCACCGAGGTTCGTTATACCACGGCGTTTAGCGACGAGAACGCCTCCGCTTGTGTTATTATGTGATTTTATTTCCCTTTTTTTGTTGTTGTTGTTGACTTGGATTTGTTTTAGTCCGATGTTGATGTTTGTTTATGTTGGTTTCATCGGATGTGTTAAAAAATAAGAACGAGAACAAAATGTAATTAAATTGTATGATTTTGTTTGATTTTGATATATGTTAAGTAAACAAACTGATGATAAAATAATTTTGTGAATTAACGGAAAAAAAAACTTACAATTTAATTTGTGATATTCTTATGTACAACAAAATTAATGGACAAGCTAAATTGATTTGACTTTATATTTTATTACAATAGAATATATGAAATTAAAACTATGATGATACGATGGTAAGCTGCCCAAATTAATGTGGAAGGGAAGAAAAAGTAATCTTGTCGTACTATAAGAATGAAGAAATTAAGTTCATAGTTTGTTGCCCTTTGGACCTATTTAATGCGGTGAAATTGACTAATAACGAAACGATTATGCAAAATTTGATAGCTTGCGGTGCTAATTTAATCATTAGACATGCATGATGAAGTGGAAAAATTTTAGTTTAGTTGTCACTAATTGTCACAAAGCGTTGGTTTAGACAAGACAAGACAACAATAGCGTGTTCGGTGCTAAACTTTATAAGTGTGGGTGGCAAGTTAGCCAAGGATTTTTCTCTAATTTTTTTTTGTCTTTTAACTGTGGATTTGATTGGTCGCATTACGTTGGAGACTTTTGTCTTCATTGATATGCAACAATTCGTACTTTTAACTAAAAGAAATTGAATCCTAAATTTAGTGTTTAACCACTAAACTCTTCATTAAAAACCCAACATTAAGTTTTTTTAATGTAAATAAGTATTAAAAGAAATTGAAGCCTTAGTGGGCCTATTAGCCTATAAAAGCCCAATACTATTTCAATTTTCAGTCTTTCAGCTATAATAACTGTACTTTCATAACCAAGAGCTCTCCCCTACATTACTGAAACACAATGTCTGCTGTTTTGTATATAAATAAACGCCACAACGTTTACTTCTTTAAAACTGAAACAGCATTGTGAGCTTAAGTCATAACCCGCCTACATCTCTCTCCCTCCTCTCTCACCGTCGTCTCTCTACCTCTTTTTAGGCGGGAAAAAGTGTACCAGAAAAAAACCTCAAGAGGAGAGAAGAAGAAGAACAACGAATCGAGAAATTTCAGAGATTATGGCGGCAGAAGAGGGTAAAGAAGAACCGGGATTGGATCAGGTAGAAGAAGAGTTCTCTGTTTGGAAAAGGAACACACCATTTCTCTACGATCTTATGATCTCTCACCCGCTCGAATGGCCATCTCTAACTCTTCATTGGGTCCCTTCTACTCCGATTCCGTATGCAAAAGATCCTTCCTTTTCCGTCCATAAGCTTATCCTCGGCACTCATACCTCCGGTAGTGCCCAGGATTTTCTAATGGTTGCTGACGTCGTTATCCCGACACCTGACGCTGAACCAGGATTAGGCGGACGAGATCAAGATCCTATCGTCCCTAAGGTATTTGACTTCCTGGAGGATTCTTCCTCTTTTTTTTTTTTTNTATTTTCTTTTTTTTTTTTTTTTTTTTTTTTTTTTTTTTTTTATGTTTTATTTAGTGCACACCAAGTGTTCGACGAAATTACTAGATTATAGTGTGGATGGAATCAATAGCTTTCCTGAGTGTTCGAATAAAGAAGAAGTTTTGATTAGCACAGAACAGATCATTACGATTTAGAGACTGATGTTATTGAAAAGCTTTTCCTTTTCAGGTGGAGATTAAGCAGAAGATACGTGTTGATGGAGAAGTGAACAGAGCTCAGTGTATGCCACAAAAGCCAACTCTTGTGGGTACTAAAACGAGTGGCTCTGAGGTGTTTCTCTTTGATTACGCCAGACTCTCTGCAAAGCCCCAAACTAGCGAGTGTGATCCTGATCTCAGGCTAATGGGACATGAAGATGAAGGTTATGGATTGGCTTGGAGCTCCTTCAAGGAAGGTTATCTTTTGAGTGGCTCACAAGATCGGAAAATCTGCCTCTGGGATGTTTCAGCTACTGCCAATGATAAGGTTTTGAACCCAATGCATGTGTATGAGGTAAGATGAGAGTACCTTTGTTTTTATTTCTCCTGGATGATCACAGAGGATATGGGATTGTTGCATCTGATTTTATCCCTGTGGCATTGTTTTAGGGACATCAAAGCATTATCGAAGATGTAGCATGGCACATGAAGAATGAAAACATATTTGGTTCTGCGGGTGATGATTGTCAATTGGTGATATGGGACTTACGGACAAACCAAATGCAACACCAAGTCAAAGTTCACGAGAGAGAGGTATAGAGTAATAAACCATCTCTTAACTTTCCACCTTGCTCTTATATCTAATCTGCGAATCAGAGGATAATTATTAGGTAACCGAGGTTTGATTGCGCAAGATAGTGTCTCGTTACAATAGATAATTTGAAGTTATGAGTGGAGAAATTCTCAGACATGCCAGCTTTGCTGTGTAGACCCTTAAAGACTCTGCAATTGACACTCTCCGTGGCCATTCTTCACTATTTTGTGTGTTTGCAGATAAATTATCTTTCTTTCAATCCCTTTAATGAATGGGTATTAGCCACAGCTTCCTCAGATTCGACTGTTGCCTTGTTTGACCTCCGTAAGCTGACTGCACCATTACATGTTCTGAGCAGACACGAGTATGCCTCTCTCACAGTTTCTCACTTCCTTAACAGCGTCTATATGCTTCTATCTAAACTTATTCAGTCAAATGTTAAGAACTGAGGATTGGGAGGGCTTTGTTACAGGGGAGAAGTTTTCCAAGTGGAGTGGGATCCCAACCATGAAACAGTGCTTGCATCTTCTGGCGAGGACCGAAGACTCATGGTCTGGGATATCAACAGGTACATAATCAATATTCAATATTTCTCTTATCTTTTGATTCAAGATTGAAGTTAGATAAGTTAAAAAAGCTGGGTGGATTGTTCAGGGTCGGGGATGAGCAGCTTGAAATAGAGTTGGATGCAGAAGATGGTCCACCTGAGCTGCTCTTCTCTCATGGAGGCCACAAGGCCAAGATATCAGACTTTGCCTGGAACAAAGACGAGCCTTGGGTCATCTCAAGTGTAGCTGAAGACAACAGTCTTCAAGTCTGGCAAATGGCGGAAAGCATCTACCGCGAAGATGATGAGGATCATGATGAAGAAGGCAACCAAAATGCTCAACATTCCAATGAAAACCAGAAATGATTAAAGTCTTTTGGTTGATGATGGTGACTTGTAATTGTTGTTGTTAACGTGTTTGAGCCAATACATATTAAACAAGTTTGGTGTATGCATTACCCTAAGGACGAAATAATCGTTTTTCCAGGACATCTGCTATGATTCTTGAGTTTTACAATAAATCCTGTTGCAAAGCCTGATCCTGAGATTAGTTCAAGTGAAAGTTAAAAATTAAAAACCCCATTGAAGTCAACCACAAAAGGGTTTGCTAAGCAACTTGGGAGTGGTTTGCTAAGCAACTTGGGATCACAACTGGAAGAACAATGCAATGTTGCAATTAGGTAGAGACACTGAGAGAGCCCCTCAAGCTCGAAGTACAAAACATTCTGCTTCATGGCATACCTTGTTCTTTACCAAACAACATGATGCTTAACGGGAAATCAAAATCCTGCCTTTACTACCAAACCTGGGTACTATTCAATAAGATTCAAGAATCCTTAAGTATAGTTGTTCTTTTTAAAGCATATAAGGTAGGAGATCTCAGGAAGTGAATCTTTTATAACTCACCTGTCCAGAGATCTCACTCGGGCCACAAAGACACTCCCCACCAACTCCTTAAAGCTGTAATTCAGCAATTTAAAAAAAATTCATGCATCTCATCAACAACTTCTGTAGCCAAAACAATTGCTATTTGTCATGCACAGAGTCAATATTCAATAACTTCTTCGACACTAGCTTAAGAAGAAGCAACTCAAGTATGGAAACAAATGGCAAGGGCACACAAAATATTTGAGTTTGTATTAACAATATCATCCTTCTAGTTCGGCAAGCTCAACAAGGAAATACAATGGTAGGTAAACAGAGTCAAAGAACAAAAAACAAAAATGAGAACACAAAGGAACCTGAGCGGAGCTGATGCTGCAGCTAAACTCTATAACTTATTTGGAATACAATATCTATGCTGGTGGAAATAGATGGTACAAGCTTGATGGTACTTCAAACAGCTCTTGATGCGCGATGTCCACCTAAACAATGAGCAAAACACATACGTAAGTTCATACCCATTCTATGAAACAAACTAAAGGAGAACATCAAGAATCTGCTTCACGTTACATAAAACATACAAGGCTAGAGAGTAAACCAATAATCAGAGTAAGTAAATAACCTCCGGATTTCAACAGTTACCCCTAAAATCAAAACGATTTAAATAGAAAACTGGAAGGTATAAAAGTGCCACCTTTTCTCTTATTCGAGACAGATGCATTGGCATTGTTGAATGATCCGTTAACATTTGCACCTAAGTTCTGATTAGCCAAGCATTGTAGCTGATCAAAATCACAACCACCCAGTCCTTGGTCATTGATCGATGCACCTTCTTGGGTATTCCCACCAAACCCATTCTGAGGGCAGTAAACTTCATCATCGCATTGTACATTACACGGATTCATCATGTGGGAGAAAGAAGGAATATTTGCAGACATAGGCTTTTGATAAGGAAAAGATCCAATCTCCCCATCAATCCTTCCTCTTAAATCAACAAGCAAACACTTGAGCCTGGAGACCTCAGCTTCCAAGGTAGCCTGATTTTGCAACCTCTTCACCAGCTGCTGATTCACCGCCCTAAGCCTTGCGACCTCGTCCTCCAAGGAAGCAGCTTTAGCCTTCTTCTTCTCTCTATACTTCCTAACCGCTTCTCGGTTTCCCAGAGGTCTCTTTTCACCCTTCTTCCCACAAGACTCAGCTGTATCATCAGTGGAAACTTTTTCATCGCTCTCGTCAGGAAGAATCTTGGTGTGGACATGGAAACACGTGTGGGTATGAGTATTCTCTGGTCCCGTGGGGTTACAGGTGTGAGTGTGGGTACAAGCAGCATTAGCATTAGTAGTATCCATCAAAAGCCCATCAAAGAAACTATCCATCGAACAGTTGCTAGGTGGTAACTCACCCATATCCGAACTCGAAAACACTTCCTGATTCGAGAATTCAAGCTCGCCGTCCTCCATTACTAAAACAAAATCAACCTTTTCTCTTCGATTGACCTCACCAACACACAAAAAAATCGATACTTTCCCAAAATCAGCTGAAACAAGTCAAATCTAGAGCTCTGGATTCAATAAAAATCCCTAATTTCACAGCAATTCGAGCAATTCAGCTACAGAGAATACTCAGATTCTGCTAGATTCAAACACCCGATCATCTAAATTGAGGACAAAACCCGTACCTTTACTCGAGAATTTGAAACGCCGAAGCTAACTAAGCGGGATCGAAGCAAAACCCTAAAGATCGAATTTTTTTTTTGGGTTTTAAGAAGAGCTAGTTATGAATGAGGGAGAGCTCGAGTTTTTAATAGAGTCGAAGAAGAGGTGAAAGGAAGAAGGACGAAGACGTATGGTTTATAAAGAAGAAGACGCACAAAACAGATGGCATCGTTTCGGTGGCCGGAGAAAAGACATGGACGTACGATAACGATTTCGAGTTGCACAGATTCTTTCCTTTTTTTTTTTATTAAACCCAAAAAATTAATTATAATTTTGAACGTGATTGGAGCTCAGCATCTTTTTATCTTAATTAATTTTATAATTAAGCAGACTCAAGACTTTGTATTATCATCATAATAATATAAGACTTATTAATAATATGGATGGACCAACAAGTTTACATGAGAAAACCAAAATAAAATAATAGCATTGACTTGAAAAGAAACAATAATTTCTGAAGTACGGACGTTTATTTGTTTTTTCTCTTTTTTTTTTGTTTCTTTTTTTTTAGTCCTGTCCAATTTCAGGACTTGGTTTTTGCTGGCTATTTTTAAACTCACATTTTTAAAAATAATTACATATTACACCACTAATTTTCACCAATCATGTTCTTATTTTAGAAAATTACAAATACAGCTAAAAAACCTAGAGCTGTATAACTGTTAGTCTGTTACCAATTTATCTACATTATATTTTCACTTTTCTTTTTTATTTTGTCTACCAAAACACAATATTTTAAAACATCGACTAATTAAAAAGATGTAGAAATCCCTAAAAGTAGATTAGCCTTGAACGTTTATATGTATACATATGTGTTTTTTTTTGTTTTCTCAAAATCAAATGGCAAGAAGAAATTGAATATTGCTATTATTAATTATTTATATTCTATAGGTATTGTAAAATTCTAAATATGTTATTGTTGTAATTCATATGATTATAAGACAACTAGGTTCCACGTCATTATAAAAAAACAAATATGGTGCAAATAGTTGCAAAATTCAAGAGATTGAACATGCTGGAAAAAAATATTCAGCCAATTTTCACCATTTATATTAAAAAAATTGGAAAAAATTATTCAAATCGTTCAACTTAAAAAGTTAAAAAAATAAATTAATTCTATAGTAAAAGTGTTCAACTTATTCAGTCATTATTTTATTCAACATAATTTTGTTCAACCAATTTTTTTCAATTTTAAGTAGCCATCTGCACCCATATATCTTTGGTGATTTTTTTTATCACCGGACACCAGATCTACTTTATCTTTTCTGATTTAAAAAAAATTTGATCGTATAATCAATAATCACCATCTACTACTATCAACTTGTTATCTTTTCTCTCTTTTGGAAAGCTTGTATTACTTAAATAGTTGATTGATGTAAACATCAGTGATCGTGAAAGATGTAGCTTTCTTTTAGGGTTTGTACTTTATATATAATTAAAAAAAGGTTTGATGCAACAATTCTATTTCTTTTGGCTAGTGGGGGTTACTTAATTTATTTATATATTTATTCGATATTCTCTATGTTTTTTGGTTTCTTCCTCCGTTTGACCATTAACTCGTTCTTTGTTACCAAATGGGTACATGATGATCAGTTCAGATCTGTTTAAAGCCTCTTTAGGCTATAGATTATACATAGATTAGTGAAAAGGACCTTCATACTGCTGCAGATCGAATGAATGATTCCACATACCGAATAATATTCAGTTTTATGATGTTTTCTCAATGCGAGAAAGGTTTCAATCCAATGGTTTTTCTAATATGATCTTATCGATCAGTTATCTGTCTTATCTCTACATGAGATATAGCTAAACATAGCATTAGAATTATAACTACTACTAGGTTTACATTTAATACAAACTATTTAGATTATGAATGTGGAATCATTTGAAAGAAAAAAAAAACTCATTAACCATACTGAAATAATTCTCCTCTTGGCTCTCGAATTTAGTGTTTTACAGTTTGTTCTAAACTCCTATATAGACGACGTTTAAATGTTAGGCGACAGTAAGATGCTCAAATGAATCGAGTTAGGCCACGTACGTGTCAATTTCACTTTTGTAGACCATTCTTCTCTTATTTGACTTTAAATATCCAGATTCTAATTAATTAGATATCAAACAATATATCAATATATATATATATATATATATCCAACAATCCTAATTAAATTAACCATTAGAGTCCAGAACATTACCATTATTTTGTATTTAATTTTTATGCGGACTCGTAAGCGCCAAATAAGTTAGCATAACCAATTAACCAGTTAACGTATACATGTAAGTTACATGATGTAACCAATGAATATAGTTTTAAGTTATACTATATGTTATGAAGTCCAAACAATAATATAATCTCTTTTCTATACGATTCATGAAATGGTCACTTTAAAAGATCTCAATTCTCAAGCAATCTGAATTCGAATACGGACAAATATATCTTTTTTCCTAAACAGAATGTGGCATGTCTCAAGCCATAATTAAAAAAAAAAATAGATTTCTTAAACAAATTAAGTTTGCTTCAAGAGTTATATAGAATATTTGAACAAAATCGAACATAGTTAATATGTTATTTAGTAATATCCCATAAATAAACATTGTTCTTTTTAAGTTGTATTTTAAAATTTTGATGTTAATTTTTTTTTTAAAAAAACAAAAAATAAGTTTGTAGAAATATGTTTTATGCATATAAACAAAATTTACAGTTTTTATATAACGTTCTGTGTATATAAATACTGGCAAAATTGAATAGGATAATCTCATCAAATTATATATTTAACTATTAAAGGTTAGTTGCTATCTAAAAAATAACCAAAATTTTTGTAAAATCACTTTCGCAACAACAATTTAGACAATGTATTTTATTTGTTCATATTTTCTTAATTAGTATTGCCTTAATCATTCCTTTTTTTTTAATATATGGACACGTCAACAGATTCTCATGGTCGTTGATCATAATATAATGATAAGTTGATTTTTTCTTTCCCTTATATATATCATCAGTTTTGACTTACATAATTGATATCTTCAAATGAAATACTTTTTCATATGTCCTTGTCCCAATACCGCAGTATAGTATGAGTTGATGATTGATTTTCAATATATATATTTTAGCAACTGACAAAGAGCTAATGTGGTAAATCATATAAATAAAATATAAACATGTCATTTTCTAAATAGTCGTAATGGTTCTACTAACAATTTGGTTCCAAAACAAGGAAGAAGACACAATTTTGGATTTAAAACAATTTGGTAATGTTAGGATCTGAACTATAACAGAACACATGTAAAGTGCTATTTGCTAAAATAAAAACGGGATCTAATGTTTTTAAGTAGGGATTTCAAATACGATATTACTCTCACTTTCAAAATATTAAAGAGATATTTAAAGAAATTAGTACCAGAAAAAAAAAATTGTGAAAACAACACGTCTTCTCTGTGGTCACCGTACCATATATCTCTCTTTGTGACACTTGAAAAGTTAAGAGCTGTGTCTTCAGTTAGCTTTGAGCTCATCCCCATAGTAACATCATGCATGTCTATAGAGTCAAATTTAAATTGGTGCATCCCACAATTGGATTTTGACATTTTGATAACATTGATTACGAGAATAATTCCTCTTGGGAATGATTTTTTTCGCTACCTAGTTATGAACTATCATCTCAGATGTTATTTCTCAAGTAACAAAAAGTTATCAACTAAAACTACAGACACTAAGAAACAAACCCTAACTAAAATTAAAGCAGAGTGCCTTAAGTTTGAAGCTCCCTAGATGAACATGAAGAAGAGAAAAGGCTGTTGTTACTTCTCTCCATACTGCTCACTGATGCAGATTCATCGTCTTCCACCTCAAGCATCGCAACGCTTAAGTGTAATTCCGTGCTGGAATCCGGGTAAACCTCGTCATCAAAGCAATCTTCATTTTCTTGTTCCTCCATAATCCATTTTCCGACTTCGTTTTCATCTCTTAGTAGCCTCAATATCTGAAGAAGAATTAAAGATTAGTTCTTGACGAGGGACTTAGTTTTCTTGGAGAAGGAGACAAAATCTTACTTGTTTAATATTGGGACGATGTGTGGCGGATCTTGTGAGGCAATGTGAAGCAGCAAGTACCATTCTTTGAAACTGAGACTCGTCGAATATATCTGTAACTTCTGGATCCAACAGCCCTTTTAAATTATCATTCTCAATCAACGGGTTTGCCTGCATTCCAAGGAAGTACCTCTTTTAGGGTTTTATCAAGTGTTTCTTATGTTACAAGTAACCAGCGCAAAAAAAAAACCTACCCACATGATCAAACTCTCTTGTCCTCTAGGATTCTGAGGTGAAATAGGATTTCTTCCTGATATGAGCTCAAGCAGAACCACTCCAAAGGCGTAAACGTCGACTTTATCACTGACTTTTCCGTACATGAAATACTCCGGTGCAAGGTATCCAAAAGTGCCCACCACGTCAGTTTGTATCGAATATTGAGATGTTGTAGGTCTCCACATCGACAACCCAAAATCTGACAGCTAATCATCAAAAACATAGCTATCAATTATGAGTTCATGAAGACAATTAGCAAAAGAAATCAAAGTCAGAACTCTTTCATTACCTGAGGCTGGAGCTCATCTGTGAGAATAACGTTGGAAGTTTTGACATCTCTGTGTATCACTGGCTTAGAACACCGGTTATGAAGATAGTCTATTGCTTCCGCCAAACCGATGGCTATATTGAACCTCTCTTTCCATGATAATACATGCTTTCCCTTTTGCTTACCTGCAGAATCAAGCGTCATCATCACACTTTATACCAAATCAATCAGAATCTTTAATATACGTGTGTGTGAAGTTTGAGAGTGGTGTGTTACCGTGAAGGGTTTCCTCTAAACTTCCGATGGTTGAGAGATTGTAAACGGAGATCAGATCATTGTTTTGGACACAAACACCAAGTAACAGTGAGATGTTTTGGTGACTCAAAGAAGAGATGATGTTGATTTCATGAACAAAATCTGTCATAGCTTCTTTAGATGATGATTTTAACATTTTCACTGCAATGCCTTTTCCATCTTCAAGAACCCCTCTGTACACTTTGCTGCATCCTCCCTTCCCAATCAGATTATCTGGCATGTAAAGTCAAAGATCAATACAAACTCATCACTAGGAGAAGCAGAGGGAAAAAACAGAGTACCTTGAGAGAAATTTGATGTTGATTTCTTAAGAACATTGTAGTTGAACCATTTGTTGTTGTCTCTCAATATTTCTTTGACTTGTTTCTTGATAGAGCTTGTCTCATAGTTAAGATTCTGCGGATGATGATTTGGAAACCGTTCAGGTAAGCTCATGACCCAGTTGACCACTGAGACTTTTCTCGTGTGCCATTTGTGAACTTGTGGTGTCCCTAAAGTTGCACTTTTAAGAAAAGGCCAACCTGGTTTATCATCTAATAAAATATCTATCGATGGAAGTGAAATCGATCTTTTCCTCTTTTCTTCACCCATCATGCTTGCATAAATTACATTCACTATTAGAAAGTTGAGAGCTTGGCCTCAAAACTAGATTATAAGCTGACGTATTAACACCAAAGCCAATGCTCTTGGAATTAGGTAGTGATGGCCAAGACTTCAGCCGTTGGATGCAATTGCTTCGCACAGAACTTAGCAGTCCGATGTGTAACAAAATCCTAAAACCTGAATATGTGGTTAGCTTACATCAAAAATTTAAAGAAACACAACAGTTTTTTTTTTCTTTTTCTTTCAAATACTTGTTATAAGATTTTTCTCACCTTAGTCTTCTTGGAATTTTGTTTCCAACTACAAAAACTTTGTGAGCCGAACTTTCTTGTAAAGCGTCTCCTACAAGCTTAACTGTCTGTGGGAGCTAAATGCTCTTTTATCTGCTACAAACAGAGGAATCAAACAAACAAAAAACTCCATTAGAGCAAGTAATTTGTTGATGATATCAGGAAAAAAAACAAAACTTATTTGTTTATTTAGCCATTTATGTCAATTATGGAGAAAAAAATGTGGTTCTTTAAAATATAAAATATTAAAAAAAAATAAGTGTTACCAAAACTCGTTGTACGTATCTATTATTAAATTTGTTAGTTAATTAAATCGACATAAGAATCGAAATCTGCCACCATGCATGTATACCATCAGCATTTTGTAATTGTACCTACTACGACTAAAAACAAGATTGACTCTACAATTAACAAAATAAAAATAAAATAAAAAATCTTACAAAGTAAAGATTATTCTCCGATGCAAATGTTGATCTTCTTCTATCGGGAAATCATAGAAAGATGATTGAATCAATTAACCGATCGGATCAAGAAAGTGTCGGCGAGAAAGAGAGAGAGTGTGTGTGTGTTTTTGGGGAAGACAAGAGAGTGAGAGAGTTAACACAACAGAGAGATACATTGACCAGTTTTGTTTTACAGATTTTATTATTTTTATGTTAATAACCTAGAGGAAACCGGCAAATATTAGCGGGAAACCCTCGGTAACCGGTGAGTCAAAGGGGAATTGTGAGTGAGTGTCTACTGGCTATTGCGGGTTATACGTAACAAACACGCCTCGACTCAAACAAGGCTGCCTCCTACGTACGGCAATGGCTCTTGAGAATTAAATGAGCAAGAAGAGTCCGTGCACTCTACGCACTTTTCTTTTCTTTTTTAATTGAAGCATAAGAAG
Source organism: Camelina sativa (assembly GCF_000633955.1). Lineage (NCBI taxonomy): Eukaryota > Viridiplantae > Streptophyta > Magnoliopsida > Brassicales > Brassicaceae > Camelina > Camelina sativa. Next base: position 2,540,188 of record NC_025694.1, read on the forward strand.
AATTTGGAAATCTCTTACTATATGTTTTATCTGTTTTTACTTTTTATTAAGTAGGCAAGTAAGAAACGTAAATGATGTTTTAAAGGATAATGTTATGTATGAGATGATTTGTGGAAGAGAATGAGATGACTCATATATAGTCATATGCATGTTAAGTATATTTGGTAAGCTGTTTGGATTATTTTAATCCTAATAACTTTAATCTGTTGATCACTTTGAACAGCTCGTTCTAGAAATTTTAAATTATTGTATGGTTATATTGTTTTTGAGCGGCCAAGTAGAAAAACACATTTTAGACGACAAATCATCAACTATATAGACTAATAGTATTTAAAGCAGAATATATATTGTTCAGAAACAAAATGAAAACAGTGAAATTTGGAAAACAGAGTTACAAAGATTTTGGCTCGACTTGAGTGATTGCTTAGGTAGATATTCTTATCACTGTGTTTTGTGATATTGACGTCATAAAACCAAGTAAATGCAATGTGCATGTGTCCAATTATTGAATAAAGATCAGATAACTAAATGCTTCGTACTCGTGCCTATAGAGTATATAGGCTATGAATCATATGCTATCAAGTAATCTTTAAAGTTAAGAAGAATATTAAAAGCCATTTTTTTTACAGTTTTTACCTGTAAGGAGTTTTATTGTGACAGTCTGTCTATATGAGATTTTTAAAATAATTTTAAATATATATGATTCTCAAAAACAGTTGACATATGATTCATATGATATCAATGACATATTATATCATAAATCAAGCTACCGACGCCTAGATATGGATTTATAGTAATCTCCTAGATTTGGTATTGTAACATTCATAACACATAATCAGAATAATATGGATACAGTGTTCTTAACATCGGTCTATACAGTCGCCTAGATATGATCTAAGATTCTATGTCGTCCATTTATTAACGAATCTTTCAGAAATTATTTGTTAAGTACTAGATCTTCTGTATAAGAAAACTTGATAGTTCTAGTTCATATTTATTTCCCAGCAATTTAATCATATACACCAAAAAAAAAAAAAAAAAAATTGTATCGACTATTTCACTAGCATGTGGATTTATGATTTTCACAAGAATGAATTATGCAAAACCTATTTTGACTACACATGAAAAGATTGTTATTTTATCTACTATATATATTACGTTACTAGTTATATTCGATTAATTTTTGTGTTTGGATGTAATAGACACTATAATGTTAAAAGAAAGCTACGAAGTATCATCACGTTTTATATTACAAATCAAATATGTATGCCATCGAAGAAAGTTGGTACGTACGAAAACATATTATAGTCTCTATTGTATTGTGATTGAACGGCTTATAATTAGGTGAATATTAGTTCACTAAACGTCCTGACACATAGCTGATATATTTTAATTAATTTGGTATTTGTGTGAACCGAATAAGTCTAGGGGGCAGTTATAGCAAAGAAAGAGATTGATTAACAAACGAGATTCGTTTGGTAAAGACAAGCCGAGCTCATCTCTATGATAAATCGAATAAGTTAACTCAATAATCATATCTCCAAGGGGAAAACGTCTACTCAATAATATCAATTATCAAAAGATTTGATGAAAATCAAATGTTAATATATTCACAAGTCTTATTAATAAAATAACATTTCTTATATATTTGTTGAAAGAGAAGGCGTTTTAATGATTTGTAAACCCTATAAAATAGTAAGTGCAGTGCCTCATTGGTCTCCAAGCATGTCCCAACAGATGTTTTCAAGGCTGTTAAAGTTTGAGGAAAACACTTCGGTACTGAAAATCAACAATACCAAAGTTCAAAGTTGGTGACTGCAAAGGAGGAGAATTGCAAGTTGGTATTGTCAAAGTACCTTTGGAACATTCTTGTCTTAGTTTTGGATTGATTGAACCAGCAAAACGTTATGCAATTCGATGGAATCAAACTTACAGACTTGCTCTGTTCGGAAAATATGAGTTTTGAACAAGAATTGGCAAACGAAGGTTGAGTTCTAAGTACAGTAGAAACAAAAAACAGTAAGAGGGTTCTTTATATTCATGTTGCAATCATCTCTGCAACAACAGTACCAATACTGGCTACTTCTGGATGAAACTACGTAAGAACTTAATTATAATCTAATCCTCAAACGATCTGTGTGAATCTAGGAAACAAATAAATCAAGCATTCGTGCTATATTTACAGATCAAAATGCAAACAAGAATACAAATACTTGTTACTAGTACTTCAACTTTGTCAAATTTTCAGACTACAAACAACAGATTACTGATTCGTTGGGTAAACACAAGTTATGAAAAAAAGGAGAAAACAAAATACTTGTAGCTCTATTTCTCCTCTTGATTCCTTTCTTCTTGTTGAAATCACAGTATTGAACAACCTTTCTGAGATTTTCTCTTCTTCTTCTTCTTGTTTTTTGGTGGCTGGAGAACGACCTTGATAGCCGCATCAAACACCGCTTTTACATTCTGTTTAACAGATAATGGAAATGGGAAAAACATCAGCGGATTCAAATGGAGGTTTTGGACCAGTGGTAAGATNACAAACGAGATTCGTTTGGTAAAGACAAGCCGAGCTCATCTCTATGATAAATCGAATAAGTTAACTCAATAATCATATCTCCAAGGGGAAAACGTCTACTCAATAATATCAATTATCAAAAGATTTGATGAAAATCAAATGTTAATATATTCACAAGTCTTATTAATAAAATAACATTTCTTATATATTTGTTGAAAGAGAAGGCGTTTTAATGATTTGTAAACCCTATAAAATAGTAAGTGCAGTGCCTCATTGGTCTCCAAGCATGTCCCAACAGATGTTTTCAAGGCTGTTAAAGTTTGAGGAAAACACTTCGGTACTGAAAATCAACAATACCAAAGTTCAAAGTTGGTGACTGCAAAGGAGGAGAATTGCAAGTTGGTATTGTCAAAGTACCTTTGGAACATTCTTGTCTTAGTTTTGGATTGATTGAACCAGCAAAACGTTATGCAATTCGATGGAATCAAACTTACAGACTTGCTCTGTTCGGAAAATATGAGTTTTGAACAAGAATTGGCAAACGAAGGTTGAGTTCTAAGTACAGTAGAAACAAAAAACAGTAAGAGGGTTCTTTATATTCATGTTGCAATCATCTCTGCAACAACAGTACCAATACTGGCTACTTCTGGATGAAACTACGTAAGAACTTAATTATAATCTAATCCTCAAACGATCTGTGTGAATCTAGGAAACAAATAAATCAAGCATTCGTGCTATATTTACAGATCAAAATGCAAACAAGAATACAAATACTTGTTACTAGTACTTCAACTTTGTCAAATTTTCAGACTACAAACAACAGATTACTGATTCGTTGGGTAAACACAAGTTATGAAAAAAAGGAGAAAACAAAATACTTGTAGCTCTATTTCTCCTCTT